>NC_077227.1:162511010-162623510 GCF_027887165.1 Monodelphis domestica | reverse complement strand
AACTAAAAGACCCTTCCTTCTACTCACCTCTAATTTATTCCTTCTCTTACTTCCTTTTAGAATGGTCTTGACAGGTCCAACAATAAATCTACCTAGATTAAACTCAATCCACCCAGCCTAACTCCCTTTTTTTGTTTTCCTTTATTTTTTGTGCATAATGTTTCCTTGTTTTGTTTTTTTTTGTTTTGTTTTGTTTTTCTCATCTCCTCTCCCCCCCCCCCCCCCAATTTACAAGGTCATTAAGCATCAGGGAATATTTCAAAGTATTTTTCTTTCTTATCAACTTAACCCCAACAACCTTACCTATGTATAATTAGAACCTGCTCCCCAGGACTCCAAATCCCAGTATCCCACTTTCCTTCTCACATTATGTCCTTGCAGTTTTGGGGATCAAGTTTGTGTGTGACCCCACCCCTCCTCCCTCTCTTTTTCCCCCAAACATAGCTGGGAAAACTTTTCTTTACTCAGGCTGCTACTTTTGTCCTTTTATTTCTTCTACTTCAAGTGATTATTAATAAATCTTATAAAATGTAAAAACTTGGAGTTTGGGGATATTAATTTAAATCTTACATGTATATATAAGAAGAGTTTGGGGAATGTTTGCTTGATTCTATATGTGTCTTTGAGGCAGCCAGTGTCTCAGTGGATGGAACACTGGGCCTGGAGTCAGGAAGCTGAGTTTGAACCTAGCCTCAGATACTTCCTAGATGTGTGATTTCACTTACCCTCTGATTTTTGGAATCAGAGATCCACTGGAGAAGGAAATAGTAAACCACTCCAGTATATTTGCCAAGAAAACATGAAAAATAAGATAGGACTGAACAACAAATATTTGTCTTTTCTTTCCACTTTCACTTCAAGGCAACAAACGAGTCTTATGAGTCTTCTGTATATCTCCATCAAGCCTAGGATAGTTATAATTCTGGACACATAAAAGGTATACCGGAAGTAGCTATAAATGTGTCAGAGGCTAGATTTGAACTCAGAGTTAACTGACCTCAAGGCACTCAATCCACCATGCCACCTAGCTGACTAAGAAGACCCAGATGATGCTTGTGGTCCCTTCTAGCTCTAAATTTATGACACTGGGCTCTCTGAGGTCCCTTACAACTCTAAATTTCTAATTTTATGATAAAAAACCGGGTACTCTAAGAAACAGAATCTCCATTTTACAGATGTGTTCCTGGAGCCAGGAGACCAAAGTTTGAGTCTGACTCTTCTACAAACTCCATTTGTGACCTTGGGTAGGTCCCTTTGACCCTTCAGTTGCCTGACTTGCAAAATCAAAACATTGATTAGATCAGTGTTTCCTAAATTAATTCGATCATCAAATAATACTACAATTAGTCTGCTATACTTGGGAGTATGGAATAAGAGATAAAAGGTGTTGGGGAAATTTGAAAGAAAAAAGTAGAAATCTCATCTTTCTCTTACAAAAAAAAGTCATACATAATAAATATTGTTGTTATATGTGTGATTTCCTATGTACTCTATGAAAAGGAAAACTATTACTAGCTTCAATATTTTCTTGCTATTGAAACCTTCAGTTCCTGTAGTACAGAGTATACAGTAGGAACTCATTTTACACAAGCTCAACATAGATGGATTCAGTTATATGAGATTGGCAATTGAGAAAACAGAGGCAGAAAAATACACAAATTTAAAATTTTTAATTACACTAAATCTGAGCCATTTTCCAAAGTGGTAAAGTCTCCCAGCACTTTCCCCAATCATACTCATTCTCTCTTTGAGAAGCTTTAGTGTGAGTCATTACATTGTTTTGCTCCAAATGTTCTTTGGGGTCACATTGGTATTAGTCTGGGGTTCTCACTTATAAAAGTGTCCAGGAGACAGCAACGCTTCTCTTTGTTTCATGAATGATATTTAGTTATTCATAATGGCCCCAAAGTACAAGAAAAGTAGCTCTGATAAGTCCAAGAAAAGTTGTAAAGTGTCTAGGCATTAAAAAAAAATTTTTTTTAAACCCTTATCTTCCATCTTGGAGTCAATACTGTGTATTGGCTCCAAGGCAGAAGAGTGGTAAGGGCTAGGCAATGGGGGTCAAGTGACTTGCCCAGGGTCACACAGCTAGGAAGTGGCTGAGGCCAGATTTGAACCTAGAACCTCCCATCTCTAGGCCTGGCTCTCAATCCACTTGGCTACCCAGCTGCCCCCTAGGCATTGTTATATAAGAAATACTTGCTAAATAATGGGGTTCACTATTAGGCATGATTTTCAACTTATAAGAAGGGTCTTGGGGGCACCCAGGTAGCACTGTGGATAGAGAGTCTGGAGTCAGGAGGACCTAGATTCAAATCTGGCCCCACAAACTTCCTAGCTTTGTGACCCTGGGCTTAAAAAAACAAACAACAGCAACAACAAAACAACCCAAAAACCAAGAAGAGCCTCGGAATATATTGGGGAAGTCCTCATGTAATTTGGGACTCTGTTGAAGGAGGAGATCTCTGAGATCTCTTCTAGCTCAAACATTCTATGATTTTCAGGTTCTATGAAATGAATGAATCAACTTGTGAAAGTAAACACCTAAGTGAACAGTGTTTCAGGGCCCCAAAATAGCATCAATTTTATCACATGTATTAAACAAACATTTATTTTACACCTACTCTTAGCAAGGCACAGTTTTAGGTGCTGAAGAAAATACAAAACAAGATACAATCCTCACCTATGATAAATTTATATATATAGTGGGAAAGAAAAGATTTTTGCACTTTTCTAAGCAGAACAAGGTGAATAATATACACAATGACTATATTAATGTCATTGAAAATAACTAAAATTATAATGACCAACTTCAGTCCTAGAAAAAAAGATGATGAAATGCACTTCTCTCCTTTCTCTAAAGGAATGGGAAACAATGGGTTCAAAACATTGCATGTACCAGCAGGAAAAAAAAAAATATGTTATCAGTTGCTTTTTCTATGGACTCTATGGCGACAATGGTGGGAAAACATCAGGAAATTACAGTGGCATAAAAGTAGGAAATGTCAATAAACCTTTTAAAGACACTTTAAAAAAAGATATATGTTTCTTCAGCATTTCAGTGCTTCAAAAGAACTGTTGGTTCCTCCAAGGATCCATGGAATAGGAAGCATTTGGAAAAGATCCTTAAAGGATAGGCATTCAGGAAATGGCAGGAACTAAAGTGAATTGGAGAACTAAGGAGTCCAACTCATGTCACAGGTCTGGTGAAGTCCAATCCTCTTTATAGGCCAGCCTTACTCTTGTACTCTCTAACCTCGATCACTAATCTTGGCTAAATCACGCTTCCTCTCTGGGCCTCAAGTTTTCTTCTCTATAAAAGCAATCATTTGACTTCAATGGTCTCTACGGTCCCTCCCAACTCCAACATTTTATGTTCCATGATCTTCATTTAGGTTGGGTTTTATGGTACGTTATTTGGTTAGTTTGTTTTATTGATGGCTTTTGTTTTTATATTACAGTCATTTCTGGATATAGTCCTTCCTTCTTTTCTACCCCACCCCCAGAATCCAACAGAGAACCTTCTTTTATAATAAAGAAAACCAGTTAATCAGAAAATCAAAACGTTTGCCTGCCAACCTATGTGATATCCTACATCCCATCTCTTTCAAGGAATGGAGGGACATGCAGTATTTCATTTCTTCTCCAAAAGTGACCAAAAGTGGTCATTACAATTACCCTGTACTATAGTATTATTTTTTAAACCCTTGTCTTTTGCCATAGAACTGATACCAAGTATTGGTTCCAGGGCGGAAGAGCAGTAAGGGATAGGCAATTGGGATTAAGTGATTTGCCCAGGGTCACACAGCTAGAAAGTGTTTGAGATCACATTTGAACCCAGGTCCTCTTGACTCCAGGTCTGGTGATCTATCCACTGAGTCGCTGTTCTGCCCTTGCTTTAATTATATTTTATCCATCACTCTCTTAAAGCTAGATAATCAACAATATGATGAATCAAGTCTTGATTTGTAGCATTTGCTGATTTTTGAGGTATAATAGCTCATACTGAAATTTTATCAGTCTGGCTGCCTTGATCCTTTGGCTTCTAAGGGAAAAGACATTTTAGAGAGAAAAAGAAATTTCCTGATGTGTCAAGTTCCTTGGAAAAAGAAGTATACTGATCACAGAGGGCCTGAGCAACATCCTTAGAGAGAAAATCCAGTGAACCACCCAGACTGTGCCAATCTAGTGGAGAGGGATTTGCTTGTTCAACAGCTTCCTAAGTTTGTTTACCTTCCAGAGGGAGTATGAACTACAGGTTGGAACTTGGAGGCTTGGGTTGTCTTTGTAGGGTTCTTGGGGGGCGGGCAACCTTACCAGACTATCAAAAACTTTCCCCAATAGTAATCACAAATTCAGTTCTTTTCCAAGGCAAGCTGATGGGCTATTTGAATGCTGTGGACCCCATCTGTTCTGGTTTTTGTAAGGCCTAAGGATGGAGTAAAATAAAGGCTGTGCCACATCTGATTTACATTTGTTATCTTGAATATTTGCAAGATGACCAGGGAAGCCACCATCCTCATTTGGGGAAATAGCACACAGGGGAAAGAACTTTGGCTCTAGTGTCAGATGACCTAGGTTCAAATCCTGCCTCTGATGCTTCCTGCTTGCCTGCCCAATTCTCTTAACCTCTGGGAGCCTCATTTCCCTTACCTGGAAAATGAGAACTTTGAACTAGAAACCCTTCTAAAGTCTTCTCCAGTCTCTAGAACTGTGATCCAAATTCTGGCCAAAACAGAGATTTCCCTCAGAGATTATTCTCTTTTCTTCCTGGTCCCAATGACTCCTTCATTACCTGTTTGTTTTTCATATTTAAATGTTTTCATTGGTTTCTGTTTGGCAATGAGCCTGAAAGAGAAAATCGAAATCCCCCCCAGGATCAAAGACAATCCGTGTAATCCCAGAATCTTGGTGTTCCCTAGGTTATGGGTTACCTCATAGAAATTTCCCCTCATTACTCTGAATTACTTAGTCATTGCTTCTTGTGACATGGTAATAATCAAATACCATCCAAATGTCATAGTTTCTTAAGCCATTCCCAAACCATTGGCCATCTACTTTGTTTTTAGGTTGTTGTTTTTTTCTCAAACAAAAATCACTGTTGTGAATATTTTGTGCATTTCTGAGACCTTTCTGAGACTCTGATTTCCGTGGAGTATGTGCTCTGCAGGGGTAGGTAATTTGCCTTCAATGATCCCAAATTGTTCTCCAAAATAGTTGTTCCAATCCTTAGTGTACATGGTATAGTGGAGTTTGTGTAAGTGCTTTTTAAAAGACCATTTCCCTTTACTCAGACTTTCAGACCATTTTGAAGACTTCCTTTTTTTCCTTCCACAAACCATTGTCATCTCCCTTGATAAAGCATGACCCTCTCCCTAACTTCCCTATTTTTTGTAATGGTATCACTATCTTCCCCATCACCCAGGTTCAAAACCTAGGTGTCACCTTTGACTATTTCCTTTTCCTCACTTCCCACATCTAAGTAGTTTCCAATTTCTGTGCTTTCCACCACTGAAATATCTTATGAATCTTGTCCAGGGCTGGACCTAGAATCATGCCTTAGGGAGTCAGTATATAGGGAGAGAACACATTACCCTTAGAGGTAACTCCAGATGGTACCATGACAGCCCTTCCCCATTACGAGGTGCAGCTGCTGATAAGACCAGCCCCAAAGGATTCTAGGAGTATGATAACCTTCTCCAGGTACCCACCTCCTGCCTCCTCCCCTCAACTCCTTTGGGGATAAGGGTCAGGTTTTCCCTTCCAATGAGATTGGACCTGCATTTGGAAGGTCCTCTTGACACCACCTGGCTGCCTCTGCCATTAAGTGGCTGAAGTGAGATTCAAATGCAAGTCTTCTTAACTCCAAGTCATTATTTTTTTTTTTCATTTCCCAAAGGCCATACACCTTCAGACTTTTCTATAAGGTCTCAGAGATCACTTCAGCCTCTCACCTCAGAAGTAATTTCTACCCTTGGGGCCTCTCCCTCTGACTGGATTGCTCCTCCCAGAATCTCCATTTAAATTTCATTTCCCACTAGACCATATTCTTCTGGACCTCTCCATCATATCCCTTCACCAAGTGCCATCACCACCACCACTACTTTCTCCTCCTCCTCCTCCTCCTCCTCTTCCTCCCTTCCTCCTCTCCTCCTCCTCCTTCAATTTTTAATAAAACCTTTACTTTCTATCTTAGAATCAGTACTATACTTTAGTTCCAAGGCAGAAGACTGGTAAGGGTTGGGAATGGGGGAGTAAGTGACTTGCTCAGTCACACAGCTAGGAAGTGTCTGAGATTAAATTTGAACCCAGGATCTCCTATCTCTAGCCCTGGCTCTCAGACCACTGAGTCACCTAGCCGTCTCCCAGGTACCTTCTTCTCATCCTCCCCTCCTTTCAGTTTCCTTTTATATGTTGTCTTCTCCTTTAGAATGTAAGCTCCTTAAGGGTAGCACTTGTCTTTTTCCTTATTTGTACTTGTAATCTAAAGTGCCTGACAATTACTGAACACTTAATAAATGCTTGTTGACTGGTCCATACTCTGTCCATTATGTCAGGATACTTCACTTGTACGCTTTGTGGTTTTTTAAATGAGGAATAATACTTTGTAATCTGTAAATGCTTTCTATTTTGATCATCATTCTTATTTTAGAAAGAAGACAAGTCAGAATCATAGAAGTTAGTCCCTCACCCAAGCAAGCTGAGAAAGCCTGGACTAGAATGGAGGTTTTAGCTGAGTTCTCTCTATGATGTCCCACATTTAAGCTCAGGCCAACATCCCCCCCCCCCCCAGACTGAGAGCTTCTGTTATATTAGGGCAGTTTGTGAACTCAGAGACTCACTTAGATTATGCACCTGCTGCTGCTATAGTCAGTGTCCTCCTGAGACCTGGTCCCAGGTTGCTTTTGTAGTCAGGGAGGGTCTTATAGGCTTTCCTAGTGAACAGGCTTCATCTTTGCCATGACTTTGGCTCCTCTGATGGTTTCCTAGGATCTATAATTCAAAAGTATTTGAGCAAATACATTTTCTATGTAGGGGCAGCTAAGCTCCAGGACTGGAGTATGGAGGACCTGGGTTCAAATTTGACCTCAAATACTTCCTAGCTATGTGACTCTGAGCAAGTCACTTAACTCCCATTGCCTAGCCCTTGCTATATACAGTATTGATCTAAGACATAAGGTAAAGATTTGTTGTTGTTGTTGTTGTTAATTGATACTAAGACAAAAGGTAGGAGTTTAAAAATTAGTTTTCTAGCTTTTTGGACAACCAGAAGACATCAAACTAAATTCTCTGTCCTCTTACCCTCTCCTGCACCCCCAAACACTCCAGAATCGCCCAACAGGAACCAACATTGATTTGGGGTGATTTGTTTAATTCTAGTGCATTATGTGTTTCCCTACTCCCACCTGCTCTAACCGTCCCCCTCTCCCACCCTCAATCATGCTATTGACTCAAGAGAAGCAGCTGGTTGGATTCAATTCATTCATTTATTCATTCAAAAACCATTTGTTTATTGTCTACTCTCTTTCACCACATTCTTGGCTGGGGGAGATCCAAATAAGACAGCTCAATTCAACAGACTTTCATTGAGTCCCTCCACCAGGCAAACCCCTATGCTGGGCACTATGGGCAATACAAAGATGGTGGATCTAGGTTCTAACCCTCCAGGAGTTTACAATTAAAGAGAGAGGTGGATATGACAAGTCTGCAAATACTACAACAGGAAGTATGCTATAGGTAATGTTGTTTGTTTTTTAATTTTAAACATTATTTTATTTGGTCATTTCCAAACATTATTCACTGGAAACAAAGATCATTTTCTTTTCCTCCCCGCTCCCCCCCCACCTTTCCCTCTCCCATAGCCGATCCACGATTCCACTGGTTATCACATGTGTTCTTGACTCGAACCCATTTCCCTGTTGTTGGTATTTGCATTAGAGTGTTCATTTAGAGTCTCTCCTCAGTCATATCCCCTCAACCCCTGTAGTCAAGCAGTTGCTTTTCATCAGTGTTTTTACTCCCACAGTTTATCCTCTGCTTGTGGATAGTGTTTTTTAGATCCCTGCAGATTGTTCAGGGACATTGCATTGCCACTAATGGAGAAGTCCATCACCTTCAATTGTACCACAATGTATCAGTCTCTGTGTACAATGTTCTCCTGGTTCTGCTCCTTTCACTCTGCATCACTTCCTGGAGGTTGTTCCAGTCTCCATGGAATTCCTCCACTTTATTATTCCTTTTAGCACAATAGTATTCCATCACCAACATATACCACAATTTGTTCAGCCATTCCCCAATTGAAGGGCATCCCCTCGTTTTCCAATTTTTGGCCACCACAAAGAGCGCAGCTATGAATATTCTTGTACAAGTCTTTTTCCTTATTATCTCTTTGGGGTACAAACCCAGCAGTGTTATGGCTGGATCAAAGGGCAGACAGTCTTTTATCACCTTTTGGGCATAGTTCCAAATTGCCCTCCAGAATGGCTGGATCAATTCACAACTCCACCAGCAATGAATTAGTGTCCCCACTTAGCCACATCCCCTCCAGCATTCATTACTTTCCATAGCTGTCATGTTAGCCAATCTGCTAGGTGTGAGGTGATACCTCAGTTGCTTTGATTTGCATCTCTCTGATTATAAGAGATGTAGAGCACTTTTTCATGTGCTTATTAATAGTTTTGATTTCTTTGGCTGAGAACTGCCTGTTCATGTCCCTTGCCCATTTATCAATTGGAGAATGGCTTGATTTTTTGTACAATTGATTTAGTTCTTTGTAAATTTGAGTAATGTTCTAAGAGAGGTACAAATGCACTGCTGAGTGTGAGCAAAATGGAGGGAGGGAGAGATCAAGTCTTACTTAGAGGATAAGAAATGATTCTTGAAGGATGTAATAAAATTTTGCCAGGTGGAAATGGGAAGCTGAGGGACCTCTCCCCTCTCTCAACTAGTGTTAAAAGGGCCCAAGATTGATATGCAAACCGAGACACATTTATTAAACCCTTATATTCTGTTTTAGAATGGATGCTAAATATCAGTCCCACCGAAGAAGAGTGGTAAGGGCTAGGCAATTGGGGTTAAGTGACTTGCCCAGGGTCATACAATTTAGGAAGTATCTGAAGCTACATTTGAACCTAGGAATTTCCTGTCTCTAGGCCTGGTTCCCTATACACTGAACCACTTAGCTGCCCCAATGAGACACATTTTTGGACATGGCGAATATGAGAATTTATTTTACTTGGCTGTATTCATTTGTTACAATAATCGAGTTTTTCCTTTTTCTCATTTGGGGGAAACAAGGGGGAGAAAAAAGAAATGTTTGATAACAGAAGGATAATGAGTAAATCATTATTGAGGGCTGCCCCTCAAAATAATCTGGAAATATATAATAAATAATATATATAATATATGATATGATGCCCTAGAAAGGAAAAAAATATGTAGGTTTAAAAAATACACAAATTGTATAAAATTATACAAAATTACTATATTAAAAGTATTTACTATTAAAGCATTTTTAAAAAAAATATTATTTCAATCCAACCAAGTGGAGTTGTCATTCATTTTTGTCATTGTTTCTCTCCATCTTTAGCTCTTTCTTTTCCATTCTTTTAACAGGAACAGAATTGTAGGGCAGTTAAGTAGCCCATTAAGTAGAGAGTCAGGGCTAGAGTCTAGAGAACCTGGATTCAGATCTGGTATCAGATATTTCCTAGCTGTATGACCCTGGACACTTAATCCCAGTTGCTTAGTCCTTATCACTCTTCTGCCTCTGAATCAATATTTAGTATCAGTTCTAAGACATAAGGTAAGGCTCTAAAAAAGAACATAATTATAGGCCAAACAATGTTTCTATAAGTAAAATTAGATTTTTTAAAAATCTCCATTTGTATTTAGACCAGTGTAAATATAGTCAGTCCATAGTACCTTCTCACTACTTTCAGCCATGATCACCAAATCTAGGAGATACGAGAGTCATTCTCTCTTTTTACACCTTCCTTAATCTGGTCGTTTCTGACCTCTGTTCCCTTTCAAAACTGTTCTTTTTTTTTTTTAACCCTTACCTTCTGTCTTAGAATCAATACTGTGTATTGGTTCCAAGTCAGGAGAGCAGTAAGGAATAGGCTATGGGCTTTGTGATTTGCCCAGGGTCACATAGCTAGGAAGTATCTGAGGTCTGATTTGAACCAGAATCTCCCATCTGTAGTTCTGGCCCTGGATCCACTGAGCCACATAGTTGTGCCCTCAGGGCTATCCATTTTAACTTTATTTCACCTGTGTACAAGGTATCTGAAAAGTCTTAGTGCCTTAACATGCCTAAAGCTGCATCCAGACTTTTGGGACAGTCCGTTTTAAAAAAATATATATATATATTAAAAAAAAGGGGCAGTATGGTTCTATGAATAGAGTATTAGCCCTGGAATCAGGAAGTTTGCCTGGCACATACCAGTTGTATGAGCAAGGGCAAGCTCCTTAACCTCTTGATGCCCCAGCTATATCTTTTAGATTCCAGAAAATTGCTGAGTTTCTATACTGGGAGCTTGGGGTTCCCTACATCCATAAAATCACAAATAGAGGCAAAAAATGGTGGCAATTTACCAAGCTTGGAGGGGACATAGAGTGATTTGTTCTGGGTCCCAGATCCTTCAAGGGGATAGCCTTGTCAGTGACCCATAGGAAGTGGTAGATGTCAGGACCCTCTCAAGCTACTCTATCACCCTTCTGCTATTTTCATAAGAACCTTAAAGGATGCCCTTTTTCCCAGAAGGCTGAGCTCACAGTTCCACTTTATGTTACCGTTAATGGCATAATCAAATTTGCTTCCTATTACACTCACTCATTCAACAGAAACTGACCTCCCCATTACCCTGTAGCATTCCAGTTAAAGAGGAAGAGGAAAAAAGCTATAGACCTAAGCAACCCCAAGACTCTCCACCTAAAGAGATCCATCCAGAATCTGCAGAAAGAGATGGAGATCTGACTCTGTCCAACTTCCTAAAAATTATCAGAGATTCCTGAGGTTCCATAGACTCCTCCATTTTACCCACAAATCCCACCACAGCCAAACCTCTCAGCTTGAAGGAGGTTGCCCATTTGCAGATCAGTTGCTCAATTGTTGTTCAGTAATGTCTTTTGTGGTTCAATTTGGCTAGGGGAAAGAGCAAAAACCAAATGGAAGAGTAAGTTAGAGCCAGAACCAATGAGATCAAGCTTGCAGCAGAAGTGAATGGACTAAGTAAGGCCAAGGCAGAGTATTTCCCAACTGTTCCCTTCCTTCCTAGTAGAATGTCAATCTCTGGAGGGCAGAGACTTTAATTTTTTTGATCTTTGTATCTCCAGCACCAACTAGAGTACTTTGCACACAGCAGGCATTTAGTAAGTGTTGAATTGAATTGAGAAATCAGAACCAAAATCAGTCAGAGAGACCAGACCCAAAGGCAGAATTAGTCAGAAAGGCAACTAAATTGGAGCTAGAGCGACTATCAGAGTTAAAAAGAATAAACAGAATCTGAGGTAGAGAAATAACCCATTTCCCATCAATTTCTACCCAAGCCTCGTGCTCAAAATCAAAGAGCAGATCTTAGAGGCCAAGCCCAAACCTTTCATTTTATATATTAAGAAACTGAGACTCAGGAAAATTATATGTATAGTGATCAATAGGAGAAAGAGTTACACCCAAGACTTTTCCCTCTAAAGTCAATACTCTTTCCTCAGTACCAGATCTATTTGATTGGAAAATGATAAAGTAGGGGTAGCTAGGTGACTCATTGGATAGAGAACCATACCTGAAGATATGAATACCTGGGATCAAATCTGGTTTCAAATTTGGCTTCAGATACTTCCTAGCTGTGTGACCCTGGGCAAGTCACTTAATTCCAATTGCCTAGCCCTACCCTTTTGTCTTAGACTTTTTATTAAGACATAAGGTAAGGGTTAAAAAATTATTTTAATAAAATAATTTTTAAAAGACTTTTTCCAGAATGTTTACTCAGGGCCAGCCAACATTTCTGGTGATGTTGCTTCTATTTCTAGTCATGTCTATGGAAGATAACAATTAAACAGAAGCCAGTCAAGCACAACATGGCAGACTAAAATATTCTTACTGACAAAGGATCATAGATTGAGAGCTGGCAGGGAATTAAGGGCAATCCTTTCTTCTGGTTGTTGAGTAGTTCAGTAATTTCTGCCTCTTCATAACCCCAATTGGGGTTTTCTTGGTAAAGATACTGGTATGGTTTGCCATTTCCTTCTCTAGCACATCTTGCAGATGAGGAAACTGAGGCACAGGATTACTTGACTTGCCCAGGTCACACAGCTAAGTAAATATCTGAGGCTAGATTTGAACCTAGGTATTCTGAACTCCAGACCTGGCATTCTATCCACTTTGCCACCTAGCTGTCTGAGGAAACTGAGGAATTCACCCATTAAAGGATCTGTCCAGGGACACCAATGAAGAAACATCTCCAGTAGGATTTGAGTCCTGGTCTTCCTGAATCTAAGTCCAGAGTTCTGTCTATAACATCATTGCTAGCTCTAATCTTGCCCTATATTAAGTATGCTGCTTAGAGAACTAAGGTAAAGCATTCTATTTCTGGGTTACAGGCGCTTTTATTAGACTCTGTTTGGGATTGAAGAGCTAAAGCTAGAAAGGCAAAGAGGTCAATAGCTTTTTTTTCCTTCAAAAGACACTTACCTTCCAACTTAGAACCAATACTACGAATTGGTTCCAAGGCAGAAGAGCAGTAAAGGATAGGCAATAGTGCAGGGGTCCCCAAACTATGGCCCTTGGGTCACATGTGGCCCCCTGAGGTCATGTATCCGGCCCCCACCCCACTTCCAGAAGGGGTATCTCTTTCATTGGTGGTCAGTGAGAGGAGCTCTGTATGTGGTGCCACCACAAAGCAGGGCAGTGTTCACGTAAAGTATTATTTCCGGTGATGTAATCCTTTGTGTGGTGCCTTGTTCTGAGAGTAACTGAATGAGAACGAGGCGTCATGCAAAGGATTATGTGGCTGCACAATGGAAGACGTCAGCATGGTGAGCGGTGGTCTGGGGGAGGGGATTCCGCACTGTGTATACTGCTGCCCAGTATAGTGGTGGCAGTGATGGGCCTGTGCAAGGTGTGACAGGCCCATCACAACCAGTGCTGCAGCCTCTGCTATCCCAGACAGCGGTATACAATGTCACAGGCCCAGCACCACCTCCAGTACTGTGTACAGGCATTGGATAGCGGTGATGTGGCCTGTGACATCAGTGGCGCACCTCTACTGTGAGAAGCCTACCACTACCACTGGGTGTTTTATAAGACACCCCCTGTTTTTTTGGGGTCAAATTAATATGATAGTGTCTTATTTTCAGGGAAACACGGTAGTACAATGGCCCCCATACTTCCCTAGATGCACAACATAATGGCCCCGATTATAGGGGCTATTATGTTGTCAGTTTGTTGATTTAAATTTACTTGTTCTTTATTTTAAATATTGTATTTGTTCCTGTTTTGTTTTTTTACTTTAAAATAAGATATGTGCAGTGTGCATAGGGATTTGTTCATAGTTTTTTTAATGTTCGGCCCTCCAACAGTCTGAGCAACAGTGAAATGGCCCCCTGTGTAAAAAGTCTGGGGACCCCTGCAATAGTGACTTGCTCAGGGTCACACAACTAGGAGGAAGTGTCTGAAGTCAGAAGTCAATAATATTCAAAGACACCACATTAATGAAGCATCAGAGAGAGACGATATGAACCAAGACCTTTGACTGCAGCCAGATTACTTTCTACTAGGTCATGCTGCTCCGACTGTACCCTCTTCAATTTTTCAGGAATGTCACCACCAAAACTCCCTTTATCATATCATTCTCTTACTTAAGAACCTCCTTCCAGCTCCCTACTAACTACAAGGTAAAGTTTGAACTTGTCAACCAAAGCCCCCTTCAAAAAGTCTTCAATGAGTCTTTCTAACTTAATCTCCCACAAGGAAGGGAGGAAAGAAGGAAGGGAAGAAATATGCATTTATTAAGTACATACCATGTGCCAGATACTGTCTCAGTCAGTCAATCAACAAGGGCATTCAAAGCTCTTTATAGCCTAGTCCTACCTTCTTTCTTTCTAGGCTTTTTTACACCTTACTGTCCTTGCAGTCAATCCAGTGTCAATCCAGTACATTGGCCTCCTGACTATTTGACAAAGAAAACACACCATCTCTCAACTTGGGGTCTATTTTCTGGCTGTCCCCCATACTTGCAATGTTCTTCCTCCTTATCTCCTCTATTTCTTTTCCTGGCTTTCCTTAAGTCTCAAGTAAAATCCTATCTTTCATAGTAAAACTTGCCCAACACCTTTTTTTTTTTTAAACCCTTACCTTCTGTCTTGGAGTCAATACTATGTATTGGCTCCAAGGCAGAAGAGTGGTAAGGGCTAGGCAATGGGGGTTAAGTGACTTGCCCAGGGTCACACAGCTGGGAAGTGTCTGAGGCCAGATTTGAACCTAGGACCTCCCATCTCTAGGCCTGACTCTCAATCCACTGAGCTACCCAGTTACCCCCTTGCCCAATACCTTTTAAGACATGTTATTATTTTTTATAGCACAATAGTATTCCATCACCAACATATACCACAATTTGTTCAGCCATTCCCCAATTGGAGGACATACCTTCATTTTCCAATTCTTTGCCACCACAAAAAGAGCAACTATAAATATATTTGTACAAACAGGTCCTTTCCCCTTTTTTATGATCTCTTTGATATCAGACTCAGCAGTGATATTACAGGATCAAAGGGTATGCACATTTATAGCCCTTTGGGAATAGTTCCAACTTGTCCTCCAGAATGGTTGGATCCATTCACAACTACACCAATAATGTATTAGGGTCCCAATTTTGCCTCATTTCTTCCAACACTTAACCACTTTCCTTTACTCTCATATTGGCCAATTGGATAGTTCAACAATCTTTTCAAAGAATTTTGTCACAGGTGGAAGAAGAAGAAATATGGGACTATAGTTAGTGGAAAGGATTTTTCTTTTCCTTTTTTTTCTTTTCCAAATGGAGGAGACATGAGTATGTTTGTAGGCAGTAGAGAATGAGCCAGGAGACAAGGAGAGATTGAGTATAAAAGAAAGAGTTGAGATGACAGAGGGAGTGATCTGCTAGAGGAGCTGGGATAAAATAGGATAACTGGAACAAGTAGATGGGTTAATCTTGGAAAGGAATAAAGCCACTAACTCATGTAAGACAGGTATGAAGGAGGAAATAGTAGCAGAAAGCATCTGAGTGATAGGAGATGAAGAAGAGGGGAGAAGAGAATTGTCCCAATTTTGTCTGTAAAATATGACACAAGGATCTCAGCTGAGAGAGGGGAAGGGGAAAGGAGCTATGGGAAATTTGAGAAGGGATGAAAAGGTTTGGAAGAGCCTCTGTAGAGAGTGGGATGGTAAATTGACAAGAGAGAAATAGAAGGATTATCAAGAAACTATGAAAGCCCAGTTAAAGTTATGTAAGATAAATTTGTAGTGGACCAGGTCAGAACAGTTGCATGGTTTTTTCCCCTTTTGTTAAGCAGTGTGGGTATTGGAGTGAAAGCAGGGAATAGTGGGAGTAATTCAAGTCTGAGGCTTGGCAGGGCATAATCAGTGATATGATAAGGAGGCTAGTGATTTAAGAGAAAAGAGCAGTGGCTCACTTAGGGGTCAAGGAGAGAAAAAGAAGAGAAAGTACATAATACAAGGTGCATAGTCAGTGAGAGAATTGAAGGGTCAAGGGATTGGAGGTCACAGTGTGGATAAGAGTAGGTTATCCACTCCACCACCTAGTTGCCTGCCACTATGTAAGTTTTTTAGAATGTATTTTCTCTATCACTGATTTTATCATAAAATTATATTCTGTTTGTTTCTCCACATTCTCCAAATAGACTATAAGCTCTCAGAGGGCAGAAATGAGGTCTTAAATCTCTTCTCTATTTTTCCTCACTTCTAGCATAGTGTTTTATGCACATAGTAAGCACTCCATATAACACTTTTGAATATATGAATGAGGAAACATCAGATTTTTAAAATATATATATATTTATTGTATTGTATATGTATATGTATATGTTGTATATATATATACAAGCTCTCTAGCTTTTCTGAAAACAAACAATGACATGTTTCTATGTGATATGGCAACCAAAAAAGCTAATGCAACCCTGAACTGCATTAAGAGTGGAATAGCAGCCAGGACTAAGCAAGTGATAGTTTTAGTGTCTGATATCCTGGCCGGATCACATCTGGGGTATTCTATTCTGCTCTGAGGAATACATTTTTAAAAGGACATTGTTAAGTTAGAAAGCATCAATGGGAAGGTAACCAAGGTTGGAAAAGACCTTAAGACCTTGCTATATGAAGATAAATGGAAAGAAGAGAGATATTTACACAGGAGAGGAATAGCTCAAGGAGAGACATCCAAACAGGCTTTGAACATTTATGGGATCATCACTTGGAAGAGGGATTTGACTTTGTCTTCTTGGTTCCTTAAGGAAAACCTAGGGAATAGCAAGTGAAAATTGTTTAAAAGTAGATTTCAACTCATTGTAAGACAAAACTTCCTATCAGGGCTATCTCAAGACTGCCCTGGGAAGTATGGGTTCCCCCCTCACTAGAGGTCTTCAGGCTAGAACCAGACAACCATTTGTCAAGGCATGTTGTAGCAGAGTTCCTTGTTCAGGCATGAGTTAGATTAAGTGATCTATATGGTCTCTTCCAGCTCTGAGAGTCTGTTCTTCTATTTTAAGCTTGGAATTCTCTCTTCTCATTTGCTTCTCAGAAGCTTCTCAGAAGCTTAACTTCTGTCAAACGGAAGCATGGCATTGAGTTCAGTCCTTTCAGTTGAGTCCATGATCATGACTCCATTTGGAGGCTTCTTGGCAGAGATATTGGAGTGGTTTGCCATTTCCTTCTCCAATATGGTATAGGGTAAGGAGGTGCATATTAATAGGAAAAGTAGAAATGTTGAAGGCTAAACATCATTTTTGACCTAAAAGTTTTATTTGAAAATTCTATGGGTCTCAGCCAAAGGCATTAAGTACTTAATTTACCCAGCTGTCAGGTATATTATAGCAGAAACTGAAGATAAGAAAGTCCCAGAGTAAGGGAAATAAGGGGATGAATAATTTGGTAGTAAAAAATTGAAATCAAGGTAATGGTAATATTCGTTGTAATTGGCATGGCTATTGGATCATTGTACCACATATAGTGCCCTATAATGTCAGATAGTCCATAAGCATTTATTATGTATTTATGTCCCAGACATTGTAAGAACAGAGATGCAAAGGAGGAAAAAATAGCCCTCAAGAAGTTTCCTTCTAACAGAGGTGATAAGTAGATATGTACATCATAGGCAGATACAAAAAACGGAATAAATGGAAGGTAATCTTTGCAGGAAAGGCTTTGCCTAGAGTGATGGGAAAGATGGAAAAGGCCTTCTGCAGGTGACATTTGAGCCAAATCTTGAAAGAAGCCAGCCATATATGAAGAAGGAGAGCATTCCAGGCATAAGAGACAGCAATGTAGAATGGTAAGGAGAAAGAGGGAGGAAGTGAGGGAGGGAGGGAGAGAGAGAGAGAGAGAGAGACAGAGAGAGAGAGAGAGAGAGAGACAGACAGAGACAGAGACAGAGACAGAGACAGACAGAGACAGACAGAGACAGAGACAGAGACAGAGACAGAGACAGAGACAGAGAAAAAGAGAGAGAACAAGAACCTATTACTCCTTACCTCCATATACTCCACTCTGTTCAAATCAGAATGCTTGGAGAAGGGACCTCTTCCAGAGTAGTTCTCATATTCAAGACTATAAATAGCTCTGGGGATTTATTATCCATCTTTGTGACTATTATTTAATCATTTTCAGTCATATTTGACTCTTTGAGGTTTTCTTGGCAAAGATTCTAGAATGTTTTGTATTCCTTCTCCAGCTATTTTTTACAGATGAGGAAAGAAAGGCAAACAGGGTTAAGTGACTTGCTTAGGGTCACACAGCTAGTAAGTGTCCAAGGTCAGATTTGAACTCAGGAAGATGAGTCTTCCTGATTCCAGGTCTGGCACTCGATCCACAACACCACCTAGCTTCCCGTCTACTCATTTAGGAAGATCTCGATTTTCCTCTTTCTTTAACTAAACTTTATATTAGAATATCACAAAATATTCACTTGCTAGAAAGGAGTCAGTGCCAATATACTGGAAGTGGAAATAGCATGTCATATATTTTTTTCATATTTCCTAGGTAGGACTGTAAGTCAGTGGCTTGGGGAAAAATCCCCCAAACTCTAAAAGCACTTCCCATCATGAGATCAAGATTTATAAAAGGATATGAAAGGTTCTCCCAAGCATTAGCTGAGTCCCAGAAGCATACTAAGAGGAAATGAAGTCCTACAGCTAGGAGAATGGAGCACTGTGAATTATCAATGAACTTTATATGATGTTGGCAAATTAGGATCATAGAGAGTTGAAATAGACCTCAGAGACACTAGTCCAATGCTTTCATTTTAAATATGGAGAAACTTCAGCACTAGAAGATTAAATGACTTGCCCAAGGTAACATAAGTATCAATTATCAGAAAGGTAGAATTTGAACCCAAGCCCTCTGACTCCAGAGGCAATGTATTTTCTATTGTATTACCTTGCCTCTCTCCTAGGGAGATACTCTGGCCTTACAATGGGGCCAGCTAACACATCTGTCCAAAAAAAAAAAAGCATTTATTGAGGCAGCTAGGTGGCTTAGTGGCTCCAGTATTAGACCTAGAGACCAGAGGTTCTGGGTTCAAATTTGACCTCTAATGCTTTCTAGCTTTGTGACACTGGGCAAGTTATTTAACCCCAATTGCCTAGCCCTTGCTGCTCTTCTGCCTTAGAATAGCTACCCAGGAATGATTCTAAGGCAGAAGATAAGAATTTTTTTTAAAGCATTTATTAGGCACCTTCTTTCTAAGTGTTAGACTCTTGTCTGAGGATACCAAGAAAGGCAAAAGACAGTCTGTATCCTTAATCTAAAGGGGGAGATGAACAAACAACAGGCAAACAACTATGTATAAATAAACTATATATATATACAGGATAATTAGGAAATAATCAGCCCAGGGAAGGCACTAGCTTTAAGATGGCCTGGGAAAAGCTTTCTCTAGAAGGTAGAATTTTAGCTGGGATTTGAAGAGATCCACACAAGCTACTAAGCAGAAATAAAGACCGAGAGCATTCCAGGCATGGGGGACAGCCAGAGAAAATGCCCAATGTCCAGAGATGAGGAACAGCAAGGAAGTCATTGTCGCTGGTTCAAAGAACACTTGTGATTTAGATCAAGTTTTCTTCCCAGTCTCTTCTTCTACCTCAAAATATCCCTGGTGTCCACCTCATTAGCCACACACAGATCATGGATTTGGATCTGGAAGAGACCTTAGGGATCATAAATCTAAGCCTTTCATTTAACACTTGAGGAAACAAAGGGTTTGTGAAGTCATAACTTGGTCAAGGTTAAATAGGTCCTAGATAGAAAATTAGGATTTGAACTCATGTTCTTTGACTCCATTGCTCTTTCTGAACTGATATGGACATAGGAGAGCCTTTTAACAGCATAGGTTGTAGTTGAGTTGTTTTTCAGTCATGTCCGAAGCTTTGTGAGCTCCATTTGGGGTTTTCTTGGCAATGATATTAGTCTCTTGACATTACCCCCAGATCATTTTATTGATGAGGAAACTGATATAAATTGGGTTAAGAGACTTGCCCAAGGTCCCATAGTTAACCAGTATTCAAGATCAGATTTGAACCCACGAAGTCTTCCTGATTCCAACCCAGTGCTCCCTCGACCGCAACACCTAGCTGCCCAGCATGGATGAGTCTGTACATTTCTTCTACCTTAACGCAAGTTAAAATAGAGAGTTTACACCACCTTGGGTTTGTCTGCCTTCTGGTGAGGTCTTAGAAGAAATTATACACAAACATGTACAGGATCTAGGAGTTGGGAGGCTTCCATTTTAGCCCTGGCTTCACCTCTTCAAGCCTCAATTTCCTCATTTGCAAATGATGGAACTGGACTAGAAAAATCTCTTCTAGCTCTAATAGTTTATGATTCTTTTCTTGTTAATATACCAAGGATTAAAGGCCACAGATTTAGCATCAGACAGAACATTAGTGGTCATCTAGTCCATCTGCTTCTTTTTATAAATGAGAGTATCTCCCCATTCCACAAGATTTCTCCAGCCCTTCTTTCTAGTAAGAGAAAATCTTAGCCTGATACCACTGCAGACTTCCCTATTTTTCATGAAAGAGCCTGGGCTTATGAGTTAGGAGACCTAACTCCAGTTCCAGTCCTGCCTCGATCACTAATTCAATGTGACTTTGGTCTCTTGGAATCTTAGTTTCTTCTTCAAAAGAGAGTAAGGATCCTTGTCTAGTCTGCTTGAGAGGGGTAATGCAGGACCAGATGATATTGAGAGAAGGTGCAGCTTTTAATGTATGTAAAAGCATTATACTCACAGACAAGATAACATAAAAGCTGAGTTTGTTTTTTCTTTTTTTATAATTATGAACATAACAAACACATATTTTAATAGACAAAACTATAAAAAGAATTGTGTATAAAACTATGAACTTGTTTTATGTTTGTTTAGTTTTGTAAGTGTACATCAAATTTAAGATGGTAGTAACAAAACTTCTCTGTTTGTTTCAGTGGGTTTTCCAAAATGATTCCTCTGCAGAAGTTCTCTTTAACTTGCAAAATCTCTAGTGGCTGGCATTCACATTTCCCAGTAACTTCCTGTTTATGTCACTTTAGCCCCCACCTCTAAAACTTTCTTCCATCCCTTTCGACTCTTCCCCTTTTCGTAGGTGTCTGAGAAGCCAAGGGTTTGCAATGTCACTTCGATACCCAGAGATTTCCCTCTCCTCTAGATAAGTCCAGTAGAAAAGGGAAGAAACTCATACCCTCCATTTCTTTAGGCCCTTGAAGCATTATTTTTATTAGATATATCTGAATGTCTTTCTTGCATTGGGTCAGAAATGGTTTTCTTGCTTACTTCTCAATTAGACTGTTAAGTTTGTTGTTGTTGTTGTTGTTAGTGTTGTGTCTGACTCTTTGTGACCCAATTTGGAGTTTCCTTGGCAAAGTTTGGAACTGAGGCAAACAGGATTAAGTAACTTGCCCAGGGTCACACAGCTAGTAAGTGTCTGAGGCCAGATTAGAACTGAGGAAGATGAGACTTCCTGATTCTAAATCCAGTGCTCTGGCCATTGTGCCACCTAGATGCCTCGAGATTGTAAGCTAAAGGATGGCTAATATGCTCTGAAATGCTCCACAGAACTAAGTGCTGGGACAATGAAACAACTAGTTTCAGTGTGATAAACAAAACTCCCTGACAGGCCTCCCCTCCAAAAAAGACAAAAACCAAAACCTCACAAAAGATCATCCTGGCCTAAGTTGAGTTGTTCCCTTGAGTTACTTAAAGAACTCAGCCACCATATAAAGCGGGGGTGGATTGCATTACAAGGAAATACCTCTTAATCTCCTAAACCTTCTCTTTTAATTTTTAAGGAGAGAAACCTCACAAATCTCTTAATGAGGGAGCCCAATCATTTTATTAAGTGTTGACCTCACTATGTAAATCAAAGATGGGAAAATTAGAAAATTGTCAATAAAGGTCAGCAACATACTCCTTCTGAAACTTTCAGATTCCTTTAATAGGCCATCAGCTTTCCTAATTATTTTTCTTCCTTGTGGAAAATGAACAAACATCCAATGGACCTTCTTTCCAGCTTTTATACACTACCTCCTCTCTGGCTGAAACCTTGAGTGATCATCCAAAGATTATCAGGAAATAGGGCACTAGGAACAGCCAAATAGTCAAGTAAGGATTTTTCTTAGAATTTGGGAAACATTTTATTTTTTGGTAAAAATATTTTATTTTACCAATTGCATGTAATTTTCCACATAAGTTTTCTGAAGTTATATGATCCAAATTGCCTGTCTCTCTCCCTTCCCCAGGAAAGTAAGAAATTTGATTTAAGAAGGTAAACAAAAGAGCAGATCACTGATATCTTTCCTCTTCAGAAGAAGATAATAATTGTTGATGAATCTTATTTGATTCTTCATGACTCTACTTGGAGTTTTCTTGGCAAAGATACTGGAATGGTTTGCCATTTCCTTCTTCAGCTCATTTGACAGATGAACAAACTGAGGCCAACAGGGTTAAGTGACTTGCTCAGGGTAACAGAGATAGAGAAGTGTCTGCAGCCAGCTTTATACTCGGGTCTTCCTGAATGGGAGACATATTTTAACAAGTTTAGTCTCACCTCTAACTACTCCTTCGAGTAAAGCCTTTATTCCAGTGAAATTTATTGTTACTCCTTCATCTTTGTTACCTTTCCACCTTTTCCTTCACTTTAAAATGCCTTCCCTTCCCTATCCAAATCCTACTTCATCCTCCATGGTTTTACTTCACTCTCATCTCCTCCTGAACCTTGACTAGAATTCCAATTTCATGTCCCTCTCTCTCCTTCTCCCTTTTCCTCTCCCTCCCTCCCTCCTTTTCCCTTTCCCTCCCTCCTCTCTCCTACTCTCTCCCCCCTCTCCCTCTCTCCATCTCTCTCTCTCTCTTTCCTATGAATGATTGCACTTATTGTCTGTACCTCTCATTTGCATTTATAGGAGATAATAGATTTGATGCAAGGAAAGGATACCTTGTAGATCATTTTGTCCAGGGACTACTAAATGAAATACATGAAATAGCTTAAAAAAATATATATATATGTATATATATATACATACACACATGCACACACATATACATATATCTATTATATCTATATTTAAGTATATATGCTTTTCAATATAATTATTTTGCTTTATAATCCCTTAAAAAATTATTCATTTAAAATATCACTCTATTAAGGTTCTGACTTTACCAACCACCAAAGGGGATGATTGTACATAAAAAAATTTAGGGGGGCACAGCTGAGTGACTCAGTGGATTGAGAGTCTGGCCCAGAGATGGGTGGTCCTGGGTTCAAATCTGATCTCAGACATTTCCTAGCCATGTGACCCTGGGAAAGTCATTTAACCCCCATTGCCTAGCCCTTACCACTCTTCTGCCTTGGAACCAATACATAGTATTGATTCTAAGATGGAAAGTAAGGGTTTAAAAAAAAGTTTAGGAATTAATGATCACTTACACATGGGAAAATTAAGGCCAAAGTCACACAGATAGTATCAGAGTCAAGATCTGAGGCAAGGTCCTCCAATTCCAGGCTTTGCTCTTTCTGCTACACCATGTTTTCTCAACATCCGTTCCTCTATTTTTAGTTCTCCCTATCTGGGGTGCACTGGACTCTTCCCAGAAGACTGTACCTCTGGTGGGAGGGCTTGCCAAGGCTTGCCACACTCTGTACAGAGTTACTTTTCATCTTTGATGTCCACCTGCCACCCAGCTCTCACCTGTTAATCCAAGAAACCATAGCATTCACAGTGGCCACACCATGAAAAAGTCTCAGCAGATGGGCTAAACCAGGTTGAGGGTAACCAACAGGTCTCAAACCTGTTAGTGAGTTAGGGGAGGTGCCTACCCCTTTCATGTGAAGACTTCCCCCTGGGGAAAAGGGTGAGGAAGGCAGCTAAAGCTAGAGCTGTAGAGTGCTTAGAGCTTGGCCAGACATGGAAGAAGCCAAGGTCATCTACCACTTCCTGGGCCTTAACTGGTCCTCTTAACTTTTGTCTTGCCAATGGATTGCAGTGACTGGAAGAGAGAGTGAGGCTGATGACTTTGTGCAACTCTGCCTCCCTTAAATCCATTTTATACAGAAGTGAAGAGATACAGCCATAGTGATGTTTTGATCTTCTTCAAGCATGAAGGACAACAACCAGCTATATCTTTAAGTATATATTGTGTCTCCTTGTAGATGGTAAGGTCCTTAAGGATAAGAACAATGCCTTTTATTTCTTTGTTTCCTCTGAAGCACCTAAATTTGGTAGGTACCCAACAAACACTTGTTAAATAATTAAAGGGGATTGATATTTCCATTCATATTTTCTCTCCTATAAATATCAGTCATCAGACACCAAGAATACTCAGCTTTCTCCTATGAATTAAAAAAAAACCTTCTAGTGTATTAATTTTTAAATTTTATGTTTCATCAGTTTTACAATAAGACATGAAACATACATAGACACACTGCTAACAGCAAAACTTGATTCTAGAATGATTTTTTCATAACTGCCTTTGATTTATATAAAGGACTTCTGATTCTACTTATCTCACTTTATATTATTTTTATGTAGACTTTTTCACACTCCCCACATTTATTGTCATTCTTGATATTAAGCACTTTTCCAGGGCACTGATGTAGACCTCCCCCATAATCTGACACTGATCTACCTTTCCAGCCATGTCATATTACTTCCCACCAGACACAGAACCCTCTAGCTAAACTAGACCACTCAATTTGTGCCCCTTTCCTATTGCCTGCTGAATTACTCATCTTTTAAAGGTCAAATTAAAGGCCACTTCTTTCAGTATTCTATAGCATCTACCCTCTGGGATCTCACAGGTCATTTTGTTTTTTACCTCTCTAATTCATGCATAATGTAATTTTGTGAATTATACATATAATAGAATATAAGAAGATGGAGGGTACAGATCAGTTTACTTAAACTTTGTAAACATAATTTTTAGTTCAATGAGTGAATGAATACTCCAACATTCTTCTAGCTTTGGGTAATCCTGGTCCTGCTACTTATTTTCTGGACTTGGGCAAATCACTGTTCCTTCCTTAGCCTTGATTTCCTTATGTGACAAATGAAAGGATTGGGTTAGATCAAGGTCTTAACATGATTTCCTTGGACTTGTTTAAATTTTTCTTTTAAACTACATTTTAGTTTGATTGGGTTCTTTTATAATTTACATATTTTAATATATATTTAAAAACATTTTGAGTAGTCCATGATAAGCAAAAAGTTGCTGAATCCCTGGATCAGATGACATCTAGAGTTGTTTTCACTTGTAAGTCCTGCAGTGCATTTTGCTTTTTTCTGGTTTACTGATATCACAAACAACAAAGCTATGGATCTCCATATGGTTTTTCAAGAAAAGAGATGAAAAAGGCCAATGATTTTAGAAAGCAAAGGGGATGAACGTCTGGATCATCTTGTAAAAAGGCTTATGCATCTCCTTTGCTGTCCCAAAAGATGAAAGATACTCAAACCTAGGTCACAAACACTGAAGTTTAAGGTTGGGATAGTGTTGTGGGTGGGGTGGAATCCGGAAGCTTGGTTATTCTTCATTATTCCCAGGGTAAATTACTCCTTCCCCTGGATCTATTTTAGGGGTGTTAGTGTGTAGTAAAAGGCTGACTGTGGTGGTGAAGATGATGATAACAGTAATAACAAGGGAAACCCTTTATTATTAATAACAAGAAGGAGACAATGACCAAGCTTTCAACCAAGGGAGAGATTTCCTGGAATTTTTAAAAAAGGAGATAATCTCTCCTCCTTGGGACATCTGAGCATTGGTCTTTGAAAAATCAAAGTAACTAGGCAGTCTACAACCCCTGAACCTGCCAAGTCAGACAGCTCTATTTCGGGAAGGGATAGGAGGGAGAGGTTTAAAAAAAGAAAGAAGAAAGAAAGAAAAGACTAGCAAACTCAAAATAAAAATGGATGCTGTGATCAGTTCTGAAAATAAAAGGCCAGATTCTTACAGATCTGCTGACGCCAGTCACAAAATCAGTAGCAGTAGTAGTTCAAGTCTGGGGCAAGCCCCCACCCACCCCCGTGGAAAAAAAAAATACTTTTGCCTCTCCTTTAATCCAGGCCTGGATTTCCTTCTTGCCCTGGTGACTCCTGTGTGAGCCAGGAATTCCTCTCCCACGTGGGGTGGACTCCAAGGTACTCAATTAGGCAGCCAATGAAAAGTCAGTTCTCCAGTAGCAAATGACCCTGACACTTCTTGTAACATAAACAGTTGAAACGTTTCCAATTAGAACTGGAGACAGAGACGTTTGAACTTTTTTTTTTTTTAATAATTGTCAAGCGCCTTGGATTGTGTGTGTTTTCTTTTTCCTTTCCCAAACACCAAGGTTAAAAATGTATTTTTTTTTTTCTTGCTCGTCTTGTGGCCCGGGGCGGGGGGGGGGAGGGGAAGAGGTGAGTTGGTGAAGTTTAAAAAAGGGATCTTGACCTCTTCTCTCTGTACGCCCCCACCCCCATCGCAGCTTTTCCTCAAAGACGGCTTGTGCTAGAGAAGCCCAGGACTGAAGGAGTTGTTCAGGGAGACGGAATGAGGTAGTGATCTGGTATCGGAGCTTTAGAAACCTCAGGATCTAACACTTCTGACCCTTCTTTAGTGGTTTTACCCAACAGTAACAAGATGAAGCTGGTTTCAGAAAGACTAAGGACAGCCCTGTATGGGCCTCACCAAGAACCAGAGACCGGAGCGCAAAGCCAGTTTTCTTTTAGGCCAGAATTTTCCACCTACCTGTGCAACCTAGACCAGTCTCAGAGGTGTTCTGTGGTATTCTTCAACACCAGTCTTTCTCCCCATCCCCATCCAGGGGAGGGCAAAAGCCAACGGGGAGACACTGCATCTCGTAGGCATTGTATTTAATAAACGCGACATTGCATTACTTATTTCCCCTTCCCTTACACTCTTCTGTGTCCCTCACTTCTTCTCATCCCAAATAGACATCTAGTGTGGGGTCCCCTTTTTACAAGGCCTTAGAAATTTCCACTTTGATTAAAAAGGGTCTTCAAAGGGTACCTTTTAATTTAACCCTTCTCCCAACACCATCTTTCTTGCCCTTTCTCCACTGAGAGCATACTAAGCCGTCCTTCCCAAACCTTTTCCAGACTCACCGACAACAAAAATTAAAGTCAATCCCCTTTTTCAAGGGTTGAAGAAACTACCTGCTTCATGTGTGTTGAGATGAGGACGGCTGAGTTTTGGCTTTTTTTTTTTTTGGTTTGTATGTGTGTATTTTTTTTTTACCTTTTATTATTTAAATTGATACGTTTCATTACTAGGGAGAAAAATAAAATATTCCTTTGATACACAAAATCAAATTGATATTTAGCCTCTGCTTACTTTTTTATGCATGGCTCCTTTATACCACATGGTAGTGACAGATTGTTTGAGCTGGAAGGAAAAGCCATTCAAAGCTAATTAAGCAGCCATTCCAAGCACTATTTGCAAGCGGGAGGCTCAGAAGCCCAGGCATTTGTCAGCGCTCCCCGCCCCGCGTGGTTTTGACTGACAAGCCCTGCTGGAGAAGGACAGTCCCCACCGACTGCACCAATTGGCGCAGGGCAGCTACCTAAGCTCTCTGTGATTGGTTGTTGGAACCTCGACGGGGGAGGAGTCGGAGATTCCCACGTGGGGCACCTGGAGAGGGAAGGGAGGGGTGAAAAGGGGAGGGTGAGCCCACCCGTGACGTAAGGGGGAGGGAAGAAAAAAGGGGGGTGGGGGGAAGAAGATAGAGAGAGGAGCCATTTTGTGTCTAATAGATGCTGTAGCCAGATGTTTGCATCTGCCGAACCGGGTTCTCCTCTTTTTCAGCTCCATACACTATTTTTATTTTTATGTAAATAAATAAATAGATTTTAAAATGTAGTGTTGGCAGGGACCCGTGGTAGCAGAGATCTAGGAGAGAAGTGTTAACTCTTTAAGAAACTGAGGCACTCACGTGTAACTCCCTTTTCGCCCCCCCCCCCCCCCCCCCAGACTCCCCATGTTGGAAAAGGGATCGCATCCTCCTCATTAAGATGCAAACGCCAATCTCCGCTCTTAATGAGAGGAAAATATAGATCCAGGCCGAGGAAATAAGCTCGCGACTGCGCTCGCGCGTGTTCTCTCCGGTTCTTCTTTCTCTCCAATTGTACCACCTCGCCAACATGTTGGGGAAGATCCTTTTTGCTAGCTTGCCCGCCTGCCCGCCTGCCCGCCAGCCCTTTCCTCTCTAGCCCGGAGCTGACATGGTTTATTGATGATTTACAGAAATGATAAAAGAAGAGGTGGTGGGGGTTGGGAGGAGAGGATTGGGGAAAAGATTGAGAGAATAGTTACTGGCTTTCACCTGGCCACAATTGGTTGCTCAACCCTGATGGTTCTATGTTTGAGAATCCAGGTTTTTGTTCCTTTGTATGAGGAAGAAGAAGGGGTTCTGTGTATGTGTGTGTTTGGGGGGGGGGGGCGTGTAGTGTAAGACAGTGTCTTTTCTTTCTCTTTCTTTCTTTCTTTCTTTCTTTCTTTCTTTCTTTCTTTCTTTCTTTCTTTCTTTCTTTCTTTCTTTCTTTCTTTCTTTCTTTCTTTCTTTCTTTCTTTCTTTCTTTCTTTCTTTCTTTCTTTCTTTCTTTCTTTCTTTCTTTCTTTCTTTCTTTCTTTCTTTCTTTCTTTCTTTCTTCCTTTTTAATTACACACATACTAAAGGCCTTCTCTTTTTCCTCTCCAGATCCGGCCTGGAGTAACCCCGAGATATAGTGATAAAGGACTATCTGTGATGGGTTTACGGTTTCCCGTTCCACTCTCCGCCTACCTCCCTCCCCCGGCCGCCTTAATGGCAGCAACAAGCTACCCTGGGATGGGTTGGTCTTTCCCACTCAGAACCCTATTGCTGTCAGGGTATACATAGGAAACGCTCTAGGTTAGTTTGGAGCGAGCCTGTACTAGGAGGTGCATTGTCAGACCCCCGGTCTTGTATTTGCCTTGGAGTATTCTAATCCTATGGTATGGAGTAAATTTAGTCCTCCTCTCTAATAGGCTTAATAAAATGCTGCGAGTGGATAGCTTTACTGACTGGTGGGGGTAAAAAATCCTCCCGCACGATCTCATAGACGCTACAGTAAGCACTACTTTGTAATGAGAATCCAGGGATATTAAAATGATGTTTGGTGAGTGTGTAACTTTAATGATGGTTACCCAAGTAGTTGACCAGGACTGCTCCGACTGGAAAGGAGACCAAGAGTTCGGGGATATGTGAGTGAAACAGGTAGTCCGGGTGGAACCGGGTTGTTTCCATTTTTTGTTAGCAGCCAACCAAGAGTTCTTCATACCTTCTCACTACCCATCTTACATCAAAGTGGGTGTTTATTTTGATTCGCAAAAAAACTGGAGCATGAAAGAGAAAATGGGGCGGGGGGTGGGGGGTGGGGGGTGGTAAGTTGAGGAAAAGAAAGGGCCGCCTAGCTATTCTGAACACATTTTTAAATAGTGAGGGGGGGAGGGGGAAAGGGGGGAAGAAGCAACTTTGGGAACAACCATTTTATCCGCACTAAATCTTGTGAACTGAAAACATAAAAGTGACAAAGCGATTCTGTTTGTTTTATAGTATCTAATTGGACTGCTTTGCAGACCTAATGAGATTAGAGGGAGGAATCGTTCGCCGCCGCTGCAGAATAAACTGATACATTATTACCAGCCACAGGTTTTTTTAGAATTGTGGAGAGGATGTCTTTTTTCTTTTGTTATTTTTCTTCCTTCTCCCTCCCGCCAAATAATTATTTGCTAGTGGATCGTGGGAAAAAAAGAGGAGGGAAAAAAACCACCCTAGCAGCCCAGGACTATAATATATATCTATTTATTATATGTCTTTCGGTTAATTCTTGATCTGAGGAGCGCTGTTTCTCACTCCCATGCGAAAGTCACCAGCGGGTAGGGGCTGATTGCTACTTTTCATGCATAGTTTTAGACACAAGAGGGCATTGTGACGTCGCCCCTGCAATCACCCATTCGCAGGCCGAGTTCAGCCGCCCCACGTGGGGGTTCCGCGCTCCCATTGGCCAAGGCCGGGCAAAGCTGCCACATTATTTTGTTACTTTTCAGTCCCTATTTGGAACTGCTCTCGCGGCAGTTCAGACCTCGTGCTTGTCCCCCTAGCCTCTGTCTGTGTGTGGTATCCGCAAGGTCCGGGGCACTTTTTTTTTTTTTGCTGTGAGTGTATGTACGTGTGTATGAGTGTGTGTTTTGGGGGTTAGTAAAGGAAAGAGTAAAGGAGAGGGACCGAGTGGAAAGCCACAGAGCTCTCTTGTCTTGCTGGGTCTTTCCTCTTGAGCGTCTCCCCCTTGCCCGTACTCGGAGGCAGCAGCAAGAGGGCTTTCTTGTCTTCGGGATTTGCTATTCCCTGGCTTTGAGGAGAGCGAATTTCTCCCCGGAGCGAACCCTGGCTAGTTCCTTCCTGCGCCTGGTGGAGTTAAGATGCCAAGCAATTGAATCGAATCTACTTAGAAGCGGCTTTTCTCCAGCTCCGGGAAGGGAATCGAAGCCACAGTCATCGCGGAGGAGCAGCTGGGTTCTCCGAAGGGGGCGGTGGAGGAGGGGGGTTGGTCAAACCGCCTGAGCTGAGCTCCTGTCCTCACTCTTCGGCACTCTCACCGCCTCAACTCGCCACCTTGGTCCTTCCTAATTCATCCTTTCTCCTCCGGGAGGGTTTTCTTCGGAGCCAGCCCGAAACCCGGCTACATTGGGGATCTTCTGAGCGCTCCAGTTGGTGGACCTGTCTGGTCGTGGCCCCCTCCCAGCCCGGCGGCGGTGATTCGGAGGAGAAGGGGTAGGGGAGGTCAGTAGTAGCTGCATCCACGGGTCTTGGGACTCCAACGCAGGACACCGCACCCTCCCCCGGTGAATCCGCGGGGAGGACAAGGATGTCTACGAACCCCCCGAGTCTGACTCCCTCTTCGCACTCGAGGGAAACCGGCCGGCTGCTGGCAGCAGAGCCCTAGCTAGACAAAGACAAGAAGACCCCCTGTTCCCCACCCCCAGCAAGCTCGGCCTCCCCATTCGCTTTCTCGAAGGACTTTTTTTTCCTTAATTTTTCCTTGGCTCTTTGTTTCTACTTGAGTCTGGTCCCGGAGCCTGGGATATTGTTTCGAGTGTGGGGTGGGGGGGGGGGCGGGGGAAACGACTCAATTTCCCTGCCGCCCCCTGGTCCGGCTCTCCCCACCCCCCTCTCCCTCACCTCCCTGGGTCCAGGTCTCTGTGATTCAACCTACTCTCGCAGAATCACGACCCCTCCCTGCGATGTATCCGCAAGGCAGACATCCGGTGAGTAATTGTAACTCGATTTATTTAATCAGCTATCATTGGAGGGTAAATGAAGCTGTTTATCTTGCACCTCCATTTTGCTTGTTACCTTTATGGTTTGTGTGCGTGCGTGTGTGTATGTGTGTGTGTGTGTGTGAGCGCCCTAACACAAAGAGGGAGGAAAGAGAGACTGGGGGGGGGGGGGAGGGCGGGGGAGAGCTGGCGGACTGGCGGACCGAGATGGTTAAAGCCTTCCGGTGCGCTTTGATGAGGCTGGTGTAGAAGGATGAAGTGCTTTTACACATATACGCCTTCGGTCCCCCACTCACCCCCACCTCTGCGTCTAAACAAACAGTGCTTTCCCCCTCCCTTTCCATGGTCTTTGGGATGCTGCCGGGATGGAAGCCCTCTAATGGAGGGGAGTGCTTGGGGTGCCTCTTCTCACGGTAGCTAAGAAACTTGGAGCTGAGGGGAGGAACTGGTTTAGAGGATTGTGTAGACCCGAGCTGCCGCGCGTATTGGGGGAGCTCCAAGGCTAGGGGATCAAGGAAAGCAGGACTAGGGGGCAGATGGTGGCTGCTTTGCCTGTGCGGATCCCGTCGCTGATCTCTTTACTCCCCTCTCCCTACGTCTGTCTCCCCCTGGCTATAGGCTCCCCATCAACCCGGGCAGCCGGGATTTAAATTTACTGTGGCCGAGTCCTGTGATCGAATCAAAGACGAATTCCAGTTTTTACAAGCTCAGTATCACAGGTAAGGTCTGAGGTGGAGGCTGGGAGCGAGTCATATCCCCAGAATCTCTTGGCATACTCTTCCCCTGTTTCCTAGGGGTTCAGAAATCCCCCGAGGAGAGAAGACTTGGGGCGCAATTCTTCGTTTCTCTTTCTGATCGGCCCCAGTTTAACTGTCACCAGGAGACCCCACTTTCTACTATTAATACCATCATCCCTCATTCCCAGAGTCATTTGGATCAAGGTGTTTGGGGGTAATTTCTAGGGTGAAGATTGCTTCCTTCTCCAGTGACAGGTTTTGATTTTATGATCCTTTAGCACTATTTACTGTCAGCCCACTCCCCAAGTCTCAGAGAAAGTTGACCTTATGGGAATGTTGCAGTTTCTTTGTCAGGGTTGAGTGGAGGGGCAGGTTTTGCTCTGTCTTCTTGCTCCCGCTTGTGGGTGGATAGGTGGTAAGGGGGTATCAATGAGTTATATCTCTTAATGCCAGCTGGAAGTGGGACAGTGCCCAGTGCCCTGAGCATCTAGAAAAGTGATTTTTAAAGCCCTCTTTCTCGACTTGCACATTTAGTAGAACCCTTTCCACTCCCCACCCCCACCCCCTAAAAGACTCAGGTTGGGGGTAGGTTCTGAAAATCATCTGGTTTTGGTCTTCATAGTCTCAAAGTGGAGTACGACAAGCTGGCCAACGAGAAGACAGAAATGCAGCGCCATTATGTTATGGTAAGAGCTGCTCTACGGAATGTCCCGGGAGTTGGGGGTTTGGGGGAAGGGGGAGTTGGGAGGGAAACAGTCCACAAATGTGAAGTCAGTTTAGACTCCAAGCATGGGGCCTAGGTAGGGACAGTGAAAAGGAAAACTTGGTGATGTGTGGAGGGGGAGGAGAGGAGGACAGGCATTTGGAAAGAACCAAAAACATACTTTCTTTCTGACTCTTTGCCCCGATTATCCTTATCACCCCAGGGTTCCTGGTTTTGTCTAGGCTGTCCAGCAGCAAAAATCCTCTGTCTCCATTAAAGAGGGATATTGCTTTAAGATAGGAGACACTTTCAGCTCAGTTCCAGGCTGAAATAAAAAGGAGAATTGAACTGGACCCATACATTGACCTCTCTCTAGTGTCCATTATTTTTGTTTTTATTTTTACTTTGACACTAAGCAGATGGTCTCCAGTGGTTGGTTCACCCAGTACTGTATTATATCCAGGGTCTGTGTGCCTTTGTTTTGGGTAAACAACTAACTTTGGAATCTGTTTGGTAACTTTCTTGCTCGCTTAGCCTTTTGGTGAAACCCTGGGTCTGGCCTTTAAAAGCCCTTTTAAACCATTATTTTTCTGACCTCCCCTAAGGCCCCTTTTAAGGAGGAATGATCGGCTTTTGTAGATAGCCATGGTATTATGTCCCCACTGTCAGCCTTCCCCCCCCCCCCCCAACAAACAAACAAACAACAGACCAAAACAAAACCTGAGAAATCTTTTTTTCACCAAATCTTCTTGGGGGGGGGGGGGTAGGGGGTCTGGTAGTAGGAATGCTGCCTCTCCTTTTTATATCCCTGAGATTATCACAGCAAGTCTAAATCTTCAGTTTGTAAGTGAGCAAAGAAGTACTTAAGCTCTTCTCCTCCACACTGCTTTCCACATAAGAGGCCTTTGACACTGTGCTAAATAAATAATTCTTAGAGGAAAAGAGGTAGCAGTGTCCCAGTGTACATAATATTCCCTGTTGAACTCGAACCTTGTATCAACAGGATATGTGGACTGCTAGAAGGGAGGCTGATCGCTATTCTCACTATATATGTTCCATTTGGTGGTAGCAGAAACACTTGTTCATTGTTGGCTTCTGGGGCCTCTGTAGGCTGGGCTATTAGTTTTGATTTAAAACTTCCTTGGCAAACCTATCATAAGTACAGTTTGGCCAGAAACCTTCCTCATCACAAGCAGCATTGGAAGAATGAATAGATTGCTGTGTGGTTTGTTTATCATTAATGGGAACACTTTTTGCCTTTTTTTTAACAGTACTATGAAATGTCCTATGGTCTGAACATTGAAATGCACAAACAGGTAAGTGATTGTTGCCAATCTGTGAAAAGAATACATTAAAGGAGAATAACTTGGTTGAATTGTAGTGTCTGTGGAATTTCCTGAGTTAATCTCCAGTTTGGGAAGTGAGGTTAGCTGCCTCCCCACCACACTATTCCCCCCCCCTTTTTTTTTGTCTAAGACAATGTGAAACTCAAGTTACAGCTTGAAGTGGTAACTGTAGGGCACCTACTTTTCTTAAACTGCTAAGCTGGGTTCCTCTAATTCATTACAGAGAATGCTACCTAATTGTCAGAGGCATCTGATTTAACATTTAGGCCATACCTCATTAAGAAGTTGTAAACAAAATGGAGGCACCCCTTAGATCTATCAGCTTTATATCTTGAAAGTGAAGGGATGGATTGTAACTTTTTATCTGCTTTTATGTAAAATTCTCTAAAGGAAGTGCTGGAGGGCTTGCTGGGGAAAAAAAAAAAGAAATGATGTTTTACCTAGATTAGATAACTGGAAGGGGCCAAAAGGCCCTAGGCACATGAGCATAAAATTTATGGGAAAGAAACCACTGAGATTAAGCCTGATTATTTACTTACTACTTCCAAAATCAGTCCTTATTAAGAATTAAAAGCAGGGGAAGGGGCAGCTAGGGGCTCCGGGGATAGAAAGACACACCCAGAGAAGGGAGATCCTGGGTTCAAATGTGACTTCATATACTTCCTTCCTGTGTAACCCTGGGAAAATCACTTTCCCCGACATTGCTTAGCCCTTATGCTCTTCTGCCTGGGAACCAACACAGTATTAATTCTAAGATGGAAAGTAATTGCATTAAAAAGAATAGAATTCAAGGAGAGACCACTTGAGCTCAGCTGTGGAATTCTGAAGTTAAACCAGTTTCCCTAGTAGGGGCATGGTTTAATGGATGTGTAAACTTATCTTATATTGTCACTATTCGAACTACAGTATGCCTCAAACTGAACAAATAGTAATATCCTTTATCTCAGTGGATATCTGTAATCTGGCACTATCCCTGGGAGGGGTAAAGGGTGAGGCCCTGGATATATTTCTGTTTGTAGGAGAGAGGCTGTCTGTAATTTGGCCTCTAGAATGATTTGCATTGACTGAGTCCATACTGATAAGGAAGGCTGGTTGGTCTCTTTCACAATTGGTGCTCCTTCCAAAGTTGTTGGCTAATACTGACTTTTGGCATTTCTGTTTAAGTGGACTTTCTATTAGAAATTAACTTGGCTATGAGGTTTAATTTCAGTTCTAGTTATGAAAGGTGTCACAGGTAGGAGGATCACTGAGAGTCTTGGAATGGTGGAGCTGAAAGGAACCTTCAGGATCAACTAATCTAATCCCTGGTATTTCACTGGGGAGGATATTGGTACTACTGTAATTCTAAGTCCTACATTGCCCTTCCCACCACATCTGGATCTCCCTTTAGGGATCCCCAAGTGAATACCCTGGTTTTTGTTGTTGTTGAGTCATTTCAGACCTGTGTGCTTTTTGTGACCCGATTTAGGGTTTTCTTGGCAAAGACACTGGAGTGGTTTGCCATTTCCTTCTCCAGCTCATTTTACAGATGAGGACACTGAGGCAGACTTGCCCAGGGTCACAAAGCTAGGAAGTGTTTGAGGCCAGATTTGAACTCAGGAAAATGAGTCTTCCTGACTTCTGGTAGGGTACCCTTTCTTCTACGCCACTTAGGTGCCCCATGCCTAGAAAATCCAGAAAGGTTTCTCAGTTGAGCAGTTGGGGAGAGATTCCTTTGGCAAACTTAGAGATTTGTCATCCTAACCAGGAGAGGGATGTAGGCACTGAAGTTAAGATTATAGCTTGACATTTTAATGAACCCTTTTAGAATGCTTCCTCTAGATAGGAAGGTTAAAACCAACCATGCAGCTTTGTAATGGGATTATTTGAAAAAGTTTAACATTTGTGGGAATAATGTGGGAAACATTTGTGGGAGTGTGGTATAATGAAGAGGGCTGGAGTTGATTCTGTTCCAGCTCTGCTACTTCTTATGTGACTTTGGGCAAATTCAACCTCTCTAAACCTAGTTTCCTCATCTGCAAAAACAGTAAGATTGGACTAGATGCTGGCGCAATAACAGTGCTTGAGTGTCAAGTTGATGGGGGTCTGGGGGGTGTCAGGTCTAAAAAAACTGAAGAACTGTTGTCCTGACTCCTTGTCTCCCTTCACACCCTTTTCCCCAAGAGCTGAGTTTCTTGGGTGTGTTTAAAGAGAGTAATTGCACCCAAGTTTAAAATTTATAGCAGCAGTTATCCTAAGAGCCTTATAATTAAGGTGTAATATGTTGTTGCATGTTGAGTTCTGCTGTGTGTTGGGCTTCCATGCTCCCAGTAGGAGTGGATAAGATAGCCCTCGACACCATGTGAACATAGAGGACTTTTGTAGTAGTCCCAGTTTTTTAAGTCTGGGGCTTTGGCATACTGAGTGTCCAGGAAAATGTTGGTTCAAAATCTTAACCTGTTTAGCATGTGATAATTTGAGAAATGGGCTTCTTTGCTAAAAGAGCCTTCTCTCAATTCTGGCTGATTTAGGAATTAATCTATTATATCTGTGAGTCATTGACCCAGTAAAGTTCTCTCCCCTCCCCCCACTGGCATCTGGTTCCCCGGTTTGATGAGTGTTTTCTGGTTCTTAGACTTCTTATAGCTTCAACTTGCAAATCTCTTAAGTTGGGTGAAATCGCCCTGTGGCAATGCAGGAACAAAGGCATAAGGAGGTGAGGAAACACTGTGATGATAAATGCAACCATAAGCTAATAGGGCTTGTCACTCCCCTGGCTTTTGAGAGCTCTGCAAAATAAATCCTGCCACTAATTGTAGTATGGGTACTGGGTGCATTCAGTGGATGGTGGTTAGGCCTGAGCAAACAAGTTTATCAGCTGACCTGTTTAGCGGTTGACTGGTGTTTTATCTGCACACACAATCAAGTGACTGGAGTGCTTGAATTATTCATGCAGTGTCCTGCCCTCTAGACTTGACTGTTCGTGTGATTACATCTGCCTGGAACAAACTGGATGGGTACTTCTTAAAGTAGAGGGGTGGGAGGGGGATTGCTTGTACATTTCTATAATACATTATCTACATAGCACCTTCTGGAAGTGTTGAGGTCTGCAATCCACAGAAGAGACAAGGTCTCTCTCTTTCTCTCTCTCTCTCCCCCCTCCCTCTCTCTTTCCCCCTCCTTCCCCCCCCCCCTTTCCTCTTCCCTCCCCCCCTTCCTCCTCTCTCCCCCCCTCCTCTCCCTCTCCATACCCTCTCCTACAAACTACATTTTCTTTCAAATTGCACATAAAAATGGATGCTCGTTTGTGTTTCTATGGGTTTGGCTGGATGGTGCCTAAGGTATTGAAGGAGGGCAGCTGATAATGTGCCAGCTCAGTCCATTTTTGTTTTACAAACAAGCTTTAGATGTGGTTTTGGTTGTCTATTCAGTCTGTGTGTCTGTCTCTGTTTCTCTTCCTCTCCTAGCCTTCAGATACCTAGAGAGGTAATAAATGGTTTCCCCTTCCTACTCTTCTGCCTTCCTCCCTAATTATGTCAAAGTGTAAATTACAAAATCTCTAGGGCTGGCCTGTGTTTACTGCCCTTACAGGGATTTTAGGAGGTCATCTAATTCAACCCCCAGCCTTCAGGCAGGATGTCAAGGATGATTCAGAAGAGCTGAGAGCTTACCAGTTCTCATCTTTCTTGTTCCCTGTTGTGTGTTTTGCTAGAGTATCCAGAAATAACAAAGTTAATTGAGGGACAAATCCCAGCAAGCTGATAAACTTTCCTCCTTAAATGAACAATAGTGATGATAGCGTTGTTAATAGTTTGGGTCACTAATACTTCAGGATATTGAATTTAAGCTATCCTATCATCCATCCTTCATTTAGCTGGTTTTTCTTAAACCCATTCCTTCTGTCTTTGAATCTGTCAGTTCCCAGGCAAAAGAGTGGAAAGGGCTGGGTAGTGTCTGAGGCCAGATTTGAAATTAAGTCCTCCTGTTTCCAGGCCTGACTCTCCTCTGAGCCCACCTGGCTTCCCTCTTTATTTAGTTTTAGTGTTTGGGGGGAGGGGGCTTGTCAAGGAAGGGATGAAGGTGGGGAGAAAGGGCTGGTCCTTGGTATAATGCAGGGAAAACTCTTGTTCCCTTGGAATTCTTATGTCAGAAAAATTGGAGAAGCCCTGGGTGGATGTGCTCCTTGCCCCTTTCTTGGCAAAATTTTATTGCAAGATATGGATAAGAGAATCATATGGATGGGTAGGCATGGAAAGGCTGTGATCTGCCTTCATTGGACAGTATGCTGTCATCGAGGACATCACAAATCCACTTGATTATCTGAGTCAGTTTTAAAGACTGAGATTTAAGGCATTTTGGTTTCAAAGCAACATTATATGCTAAGAGGAAAATGTTCTTGTTCTATAAACCTCCAGACTTCAGTAAAAGGGCTTTTTAAAGTAAGACAGAAGAAAAAGATTGAAAACTCATTCCTTGGCTGTTAGGAAGCCAAGTATTTAAACTGCCACCAGCTTTTATATTAATATCTAAAGGAGCTGAGGCTATAAACTTAGTATACAGAAGTGCTGAGTACCTAATTTAAAGTTTTATAACTGTGTCAGCTTGCCCTCTTTGTACTCATCATGTTTTGAATTGCTAGTTAGATTCAAATATTTGTACAACTAATGATTAAAAGTGCATAGTAATCCACATGTACCTAACTAGTTATCCTAGGTAGGAGATTTCCTGCAGAGAGGTGAAGACAGCATGTGAACTTTGCCTGGGGTGGGGATGAAGAGTTAGCATATGAAGTGGTGTGGGGCTTGGGAGCCAGGAAACTTGGGTTCTAGTCCTGCATTTGCCTTTGACTAACTCTGGCACAGACCACTTAACCAGGTCTGGGTCCCAATTTTCTTTTCTTTGGAATGTGTGATAGAATAGAGAGTTGTGGTGGAAGAAAGATCACAGAGGTCACCTGGCAGATATTCTATAAGAGTCCTTTGTAGGATATCTATATTGGAGGTAGGTATAGTTTGGATGGAAATGTTGGTCCAGAGTTGGAATTGCTAACATTTCAGAAACATTGCCAGAATTTGGCTCCATTCCATTTTCTTAGTTGTTGTTCCCTCCTCTTTTAATAAGACAAGAGCTCCCATGTTTTGCTATGGCAATGAATCAGTTTGAAAGAAATTGTTGTACTTTAGAATTCAAGGCCCTCTACAATCTGTTCCTCACCTTTCTTTCTATTGTTACTTTTCTCTTGCTCCCCAAGGACAGCACTTCTGAAAGTATGTCTGGGAGTCTCAAGAGGTTCCCAAAACCTTTTCAGGAGGTTTGTACAGTCAAAACTATTTTCCTAGTAATACTCATATGTTGTAACTTCTAACAGTAAATAATGATAACTAACCCACATAAAGAAAAGTCTTTAGAAGTTCTTAATAAAGAATACAAAGGGGCCCTGAAACCAGTATTTTGAAATGTGAGCTTCTCTGGGGAACTGAGTCATCTATTCCAGATCTTTACATATATACTTTGAGCATTCCCACTGAAATGTTCGTTCATAACTCTTTTTCTCTTTCAAGATCCAGCCATGAAATAGGAAGTAATTTTTCTGACCTGAAGTTTCAGAGCACTTTGTTACATGTATGTTTAACCACGCATGTGATCATTATTAAATATTATCCTCTACCAAATTTCCCACCCTTCTTACTGGATTCTTTGAAGATTAGAAGAATTGATCAAAGACTTAGAACTAGATGGCACAGTGGATAGATGTCTGTATCTGGAGTCAGGACAAAAGAAGTTGTGGCCTCCAGACACAGAATAGGTTTGTGACTGTGGCAAGTCACTTAACCTCAGTTTCCTCAACTGTAAAATGGAGATAATAATAACACCTCAGGGTTGTTGTTCAGATCAGATGAGACTAAAGTTTGCAAAGCAATTAGGACAGTGCCTGGTACATTGTAGGCACTATATACATGTTTTCCATTATGAAGTGTTTTGCCTGTAATAGATGATTGATAAAATGGTTGCTCAAATTCTGAGAAGACTTTGTTGGTTTATTTTTTTCTTTCATTTTTTAAAATAACCCTTACCTTCTATCTTAGAATCAATACTAAGTATTGGTTCCAAGGCAGAAGAGCGGTAAGGACTAAGCAGTGGGGGTCAAGTGACTTGCCCAGGATCACATAACTAGAAAAGTGTCCAAGGCTAGAATTGAAACCAGGACCTTCTGTCTCTGGACCTGGCTCTATCCACTGGGACACCCAGCTGCCCCTTGTTGGTTTATTTTTGAGTGGGATGAGTAGGAGAACCTAGGGTAGATAATTTGAGTCCATGATAGTTTGAGAAAATATACTTAAGGATATCTGCAAAAAAATAAGTATTTGAGTGATTCAGGCAAAACTTGGACATATTTGCCTTTCTTAGTAACCAGGGTTTTTGCTGTTGTCATTTATTTTGTTTTATAATACGCAGTTGGGATTCATGTATATTAATAATCCTACTGTTTGTGTATTTTAGCCCGGTCTTCCCAACTAGATTATATTATAATTTATTTTAAATTTTTATTTAATTGATTAAGAAAACTTTTCTGTGGTTATGTGATTCATGTTCTTTCCCTCCCCTCCTCTCCCACCCCCCTCCCATAGCCAACACTCCATTCCATTGGGTTTTACATCCAACTAGATTATAAACTTTAGAGCCAGGATACTTTTCTTTCTGGATCCATTATATCCAATATAGAACAAGATACGTAGTGGGTGGTTTGATAATTGTACAGCCACATATAGGCAGTGACTAGAGCAGTCCAGTGATATAGTCCAGATCTGAGAAGCAACTAGTTGTGACCTTGGGAAAGGCTCCTATCTTGTCTGCAAAATGAGAGAACTGGGTTCAGGTGGCCTGAACTCTCAGGTCCTTCCTTCCTTCTCAGCCCTGGACTTCTGACCCTGTCTTCACCCTGCAGAGACCCTCCAGGTCTGGCCTCGATCCATCTGCTGAAGCCCCATTAGGGTGGAAGCTCTTTTCTTTCCCCATCATCTGAGTTGGCAAGAGGCTGCAGGTCCCAGCTCCCCTGGACTTACTGTGCTCGTTTGGACTTTATTCCCCAAAGTGGTATTGTCTCCTTTCTGATACTGGTAATTCTGTAATCACTGGTTGTGACCCACCCCCCTCCCTCATATTTAATTCTCATCAGTATAACTCTCCACTCTGCTATTAATGATAGCAGCCAGCAGAATAGCTTTCAACATGCCATTGACAGTCTGGTTTAAGAGAGCACTTGAAAGAGTGCTAGACAGCTGAAAGTACCCATAATTGTGTACCGCAGTGAGAACTGCCAGCTCAAGGGCCTTGTTTTCATATGCTTAAAGGGACAATATCTTGTTTTCAACAAATGCTTCCAGTGACTTACATCCAAGATTGTTTCTTCTCTTGTGTCCACCCCTTTCCTCTTCCATTTTCATTTTTTTTGGTCTTTTTTAGTGTAGATATTCAGCCCTTTTAGGCTTTTCAGAGTATATGTGTATACATATTTGTGGAGGGAGAAGCATGTATTTGCATGGATAGCTCTTAAGGACAAACTGTGTCCTTGATCTGGAATGCTATCTGGACTAAGTGCCTGAGGAAAAGGGGGAGGGGGACAAATTTTCTAGGCTGGACTGTCCATGCCTTGGGGGTTTTTTTTGGCTGGAATGAGACCTGAACGGTTTTATGACACTTAAGTCTCTTGGGAACTCCAGCTGAATTTTCAGAATTGCATTGTTTATCCTTGCTGACTATACAGGCTTTAGGTTTAGACAGCAAAGCTCCCAGAGTCACTGAGCTTGTCTACACAGCTCCTCCCAGCTAGGCAAAATTGAATAATGAAAACTGAATGAGTGCTTTTTGAAGAAGATGCACGGTCTGAACTTAGATGATCTTTGAGGCCCTTACTAGCTTGGAAATCTTATAGTTCTGCTCTCTTCTGGATAGTATTGAACTATGAGAAAAAGTGTGGTATTGGCACCCAAGAAGTCAGGCCAGGATTAGAACAACTTCCTAGCTCTGTGGCCATGGGCAAGCTTCTCAGTCTATTTTCTCATCTGTAAAAATGAGGATAAGTGAGTGATGCTTATAACCTTAACCTTACAGGGTTGTGGGGGAAGCATTTGGTAAACCATAAAGCATCATGTAATTATGAGCTATTGTTGTTATCCCTAATTTAATTCATTTCCCCAGATAATTTATCATTGGAAGACCCTTCCATGTGATTTTCACCCTGCATTTCAATTAATATTTTTTGAACATGGCATAATTTCAGAGGTTCTGGGCCATATTAGAAATCTTAAAATTTTTATATTAAGTAGGGGGCTGGACCTTAAGAGATCTAGTTCAATGCCCTTCCCCCTTTTTTCTTTTCTTTTTTTTTCATAAATCCATACATTCTATCCTAGAATCAATACTAAATATCAGTTCTAAGTCAGAAGAACAGTAAAGACTAGGCAAACGGTTAACACCAATTGTGACTTGCTCAGCCACACAGATAGAAAGTTGCCAGAGGCCAGTTTCTAACCCAGGTCCTCCTGCCACTATCTACTGAGCCACCTACCTCCTCCCTTCCCCTACTTCTACAGATAAGGTAAATGAACCTCAGAGAGGTAAAGTAGTTTAGCCAAAGTCACACTGTCAGTAGCATAGCCAGGACCACCACTCAGATTTTCCTCACTACTCTCCTTCTGGTATCCATACTTTTTTTCTGGCCAAACCATAATAGTACCAAATTTCTGGTTAAAAAAAAATCTTAGTCTATGGAGGTAGACTTAACCCTAAAGCTTCTTAGCTCTGTTTGTTGTCCCATGTGGGTATCAACTCATGAGGGGTTCATTGTGCACTCACTAGAATTCAACTGTGCACAGTTGAAAATTGGGTCCTTGATCTTCCTTATTTCGTGTTAGATCTCATCTAGTCACAAGCAAAGCCCAGATCCCCCTGCAGCCTTTTGCCCCTTGCTGCCTTTTGTGCCCAGAACCTAAAGAGCTGGAAACATCATTGGAGATGGATGGGGTTAGTTTTCTTAGGGAGTTCTTCAATCTTTGTTAAAAATATGCTTATTTAATATCTATGTGTCCGGTCATGTGCCATTTTATTATGTGGGATAAAAGTGGAAATCAACAGTCCTCTTGAAGTCCTTCTAGCAATGGAAACAAAACTTAAGTACATCAAATAGGCAACACGATAAGACCACACATATAGGGCATGGCAGGTGATGTTGGGATAGACTCCCAATTTTAGGACTCTGAATAAGGCAGAGATTTGTGAAGGGATCCCTCTATTGAGGAGGTAGCTTTGTTCAGGCCATGAAAGACAGTTTTGAACTGGGTACTTTATAAATTCTTAAAAATAAAAAAAATCATGGTTTTTTTGTTTTGTTTTTTTTTTTGAGAAAATTCTCCAGAGCTTAGGAAATGTAATGTTGGATTCCTGTCCCAATAAGCATTCATTCATGTCCTATCTTATCCTGAGGATAAAAGAGAAAAATAGACATGATCCCTGCTCTCAAGGACTTATATTTGTACTAAGGGAATTCTAGAACCAAGTCATATGATTATCTTCCTGTCTTTTGCCAAAAAACCAAGAAACATTGTTACAACATTAATTACACTCCCTTGATGCCCATATACAGTTGTGGCATCTCTCTTTTACCCCCCCTCAAAAAAAAAAAAAGGCCTAACCAAAGACAAACTGAGCCCATCCTTTCCTCACTTCAAGTAAAATAGAGACATTTTTTGGCGGAAAAAAAATGAGATCTGACTTTCGCTTTGGTTTGAAAAAAAAATACTTGTATTTAAGACTCTCAAAAGCAGCTTTGCAGTTCTTTCTACAACTCTTGGCTTTGAACTCTGTCGGTGCTCAGTGATACCTAGTCCTTGTGTGCAGGGCTTTACAGCATGTGTATTTTCTCAGGGAGTTGTGATCCAGCAAGGAATCTCCAGATAATCCCGCTCAGTGTTTTATACACCTTTGCAGGTTTGGAACTCTTCAGGGAAACCTATTTCTTAAGCCCAAGTCATCTGGGGATTCTATCCAGTTCTCTTCTGGCTTTTTACAAGGATACTGATGAGCTCCATTCCTTAACTTTCATTAACTGGAAGGAAATAAGGGTCCCTTTCATGCCTCCAAAGAGGGTCTTAAGACAGATGGGGGCAGCTAGGTGACTTAGTGGATGAGAGCCAAACCTAGAGATGGGAGGTCCTGGGTTCAAATTTGGCCTCAGACACTTCCTAGCTATGTGATCTGGAGAAGTCACTTCACCCCATCGCCTAACCCTTAACCACTCTTCTGCCTTGGAACTGATACTTCATTCTAAGACAGAAGATAAGAGTTAAAAAAAAAGATGACATCAACAAATCTGGAGGAAAACAAAGTGTTGCCAACCAATAAAATCACATCACATTTCTTCCAAGAGTCACTGGGGTATTTTTCAAGTCATATACCTGGATGTTGGGCAGCTCGGTAGTGCAATGGACAGATCTTAGACACTTAAAACTGGGCAAGGTACTTAACCCTGTTTGCCTCAATATTCTCCAGTATATTTGCCAAGAAAACCCAAAAATGGGGTCACAGAGAGTTGGATACCATTGAAGAACAATCTGGATGTTGAGAGAGGAGCCCACGGGGTGGGTAGCCTCTTGGAATATGGGAAACTGAGTTACAAAGGCTGCTCCAACTCCAAACTTGGGTGTGTGGATAGAGGGAAGGAGATGATATTTTAGGTAGTTCTCCTGGACCAGGAATAAATTAACAGGGACAAAGATCTAGCTAGAACTCTAGGACTCAAGTGTGAAGTAACAGCAGTAATAATTTAGATTTAGATCTAGTGTTTATATAGTATGTGGTTTGAGGGATATTTTACATGCTTTATTTCAATTGTGCTTCAGAAGGACCCTGCGAAAGTAGTTGCTATTATTATCCCCCTTTTATAGATGAGGTAACCGAGGCTAAATGAGGATACGTGATTTGCAGAGGGTCACGCTGCTAGGAAATTTCTCAGGCCTGATTCAAATTCTGGTCTTCTTGATGCCATATCCAGCACTACTTAGTTGCCTAGAAGTAAAAAGTGTCTTGCCATATGTAGTATGGAAAAAGCCTGGGCATCTCTCTGAGCACTGCCTCCTTTGTGATCTTGCAGGTGACTTATAAAGGTGCCTTTTAGCACTGTGATTTTGGGGCTTCTCATTCACATGTCCCAGTCCTTGAAGATGGGCAGAGGACTAGCTTTGGGGGGGGGGGAGGAGGTATATTTTTATAATTGAATACAATAGCTAAACTGAAGCACATGACAGGAGAGTGGGGGAGTCTTTTGCCCTTTTCATTTCACAATGATAATAGTTAATAATAGCTCACACTTATATAGCACTTGACAAGTTCCAAAGCCCTTTCCTCATAATAGCCCTTTGAGGTAGGTTGTAATTTAAAAAAAAAAAAGTGAAGGGCAGCTGGCCAAAGGGTATGCCAAATAAGGGTGGCTTGATTTGCTTCTCATTTTCCTACTCTAATACACTCACTTCTTTTTTTCCCAGTTCTTCTCAGTTCAATTGGACACCTCCCCAAAAAAATTCCTTCTCCTAGGGGAGCTACTATAATTAAAAAAAAAAAAAAACCTCAGCATTAATTCTGATGAGAGAGACCCCAAAATTCAATTTAATGACCTACCTCTGTGTAGTTTACTTAAAAAAAAAAACAGCCTGTTGCTGGGAGAAGGAGATTTGCATAATGTTCTAAGGGGATTAGGTGGCTGGGGGTTGCTATGGCAACCCCATAGTGATGAATTGAGATTTTTTTTGTGGCAGGAGTTGGCTGATGGAGCTAAACTAAGGAGGGGGCAGGGTATGAGGAGGGGAGTGTGGAAGGGGTGGGTAGCAGCCGGAGGCTCTGTCAGAGAAGGCCCTATTGGTTTTTAGGATTCAGGATGAATGGGCAGTGTTTGGGGGTATGTATGTGAGGGAGTGGGGGGAGTATGTCCTATGAAAGCTTCCCCTGTTTCTGGTTATACAAGTGATCTCTTTGAGGGCTTGATAAACCTAAAGCAGGAGTGGGTATGGGAGGGGGAGGATCGTGGGGGTGAGAGGCAAGCAGATTTAAATGTGTTTGGGAACTGAGAAATTAAAGTGAACAAATATTTAAAGATTATTTCATCTTGTTAACAGGAAGTCTGATCCCTGTAAACTTTGGCGAAATAGAATCAAAGACTTAAGAGCCAGGAGAGACAAATTATTTGATGCCAACTAGGTACCTAGCACTGTGCTAGGCACTTATGCCTTCCATCTAGGAGCTAAGGAACAGAAGATATGTACCTAATTATAATAAAAAAGAATTCACTGCTGAGTGGATTAGGCAGAACCAAGCATTAAGGACATTTGGAGGAGAGAAAGCTTATTTCCAGCTAAGGACATAGGGGAAGATTTCATGGAAAAGGGATAATATTTAAGGTATCTTAATGCCCTAAATTCCAAGATGCCCCAAATTCCAAAACACCAAGGATCTTGAAGAGTGGGCAAGATTTCAACGAGTAGCGATGATGCAAGGCATTCTAGGCATACGGAAGATCGGGGATCAAAAGGAAGGTGAACCCCTAGATCAGTTTGGCTAGACTTTTTACAGCCATCTGGGCCAACTCCCTCTTCTGACAGATGATCTTCGCTGAGGTTGATACAGGAACATGACTTACTCAAGGTCACAATGCTCAAATCCTTGACTAATTTGTCAGGTTTTTCCTTTGACTCACTTAACCTAAATGTCAAAATTATGGGGTAGGATGGGAAGTGTGTTAAATTGGCTTCAGTCCTCCCACAATAACCATAATCCTTAACCCTGGATGGATTTTCTAGGGGCCAAATTTTGAATTCTGCCTTAAGGGCATAATTGCTGGGATTACTCCTGTCACCAATTAGTAGACTGCCTCTAGGGCTGGTTAAAGGTTTTGAGTTGGGCTGTAAGGTGGGGTTGTGGGGGTGGGGAGGGTGATCACAAATCCCCAATAAACAATAACACTGGAAGGCTGTAGGGCCTAATACTTTTAGTCCTCCTTGCATAAAGAATTCAATAGGTTCCCTTGGAAGACATAAATATTTAATGGAGTTGTAGTTATATATAATTTGATCAATATGTCAATGCTAAAAGGGGTTTTAAGGAGGATCACCTATCATTTAGCAATCTGTGATGGAAGCCTTCACCAGCCCCATGAGTAGCTGGGGTCATTATCTCCTGCTGCTGCTAAGTGGATCATTTATTTACCTTGAGCCTTCAACTTTCCTTGCTGTTTTTTTTTCCTACCCTAGCTCTAGTGCATAGCCCAAGTGACACCCGTTCTTAGAAGGCTGAACCCAAACCTAACACCTCAGTGCTACTCCTTAGGGGTTCAGGTCCACTTGGCTTTGCCTCTGCCTCTTAGTCCAGGCCCTGCCAAAGCAGCAGGGCAAGTTTTATTTCTATGTCCTTTTCTTTCCTAGCTTGGGCTGAGGAGCAATTCACTAGAAAGAAAGGTTATCTTATAGTTAAACACTTGAGCTCTATCAAAGACCTGTCATTTTGGAAATACATAACATGTAATCGAATATTTTAAGGTAAAGCTGTGCCCAGGACATGCTGTTCTGAAATCTTCAAATATTTGACTGCCGCTGGCTAATCTCTAGCACCCTGCTGTTAGTAACATTTGGACTGGAGGCTCTGGAGACCGTGATTCTTTCTGACCATTCTCTCAATTTGAGATGAAGACAGCTCACCTGGAGCTTCCCAGAATCAAAGGGAAACTGATTGCAATGATCCTGCAAAGAAGAAATCATCTTTATAAATATCTTTATAAATATAGTTAGGATCATAGGAGGGGCAATAATAATAATAGCAGCCTACTTAGAACCCTTTAAAGGTTCACAAGGCACAGTACATACATTATCTCATTTGATAAGATTGCAATTGATGTTGGGGGAAGGAGTACTGATTTTGAAACTTTGGTTCTGCAACAATGCTGGCATAATTTGGGGAAAGTTATTTTATTTTTAAGCGCATAGATAAAACAATTTATTATGTGCTAGGCTTTGTGATAAGCACTGGGAATACAATTAAAAGGGAAATCATCTCTACCTTCAAGTAGCTTTTCGGTTTTTCCAACCCCTTACCTTCCATCTTAGAATCAATACTGTGTATTATTTTGAAGACAGAAGAGTGGTAAGGACTAAGCAATGGGGGTTAAGTGACTTGCCCAGGGTCACCCAGCTAGAAAGTATTTGAGGCTAGTTTTGAACCTGGAACCCTCCTGTCTCTAGGCCTGGCTCCCTAATCCATTGAGCCACCTAGCTGCCCCCAGAAGCTTCTATTCTTTAAAAATATATGTATATATCATTTTTTTTTTCAGATTCACATTCTCTACCTCTTACCCTCAATACCTAATTTGAGAAAGCAAAAAAAAAAATCTATGAAACACTGCATGGTCAAACAAAGCAGATTTCCTCGTGACCAAAAAATACATGCTTCATTCTGCATGCCAAGTCTATCACCTCACTATCAGGAGGTGGATAGCAGGTTTCATCTTGAGTCCTCTAGAATTGTGACTGGTTATTTTGTTGATCAACATGAGTAAATCTTTCAAAGTTTGTCTTTACAATATTGCTATTATTGTAGAAATTGTTCTCCTGGTTTTTCTGCTCTCCATTTTGCATCAATTCACGTCTTCCCATGTTTTTCTGAAACTTTTCTATTTATTTCTTAAAGCACAATGGCATTCAGTTATGCACCACACAGAATATGTATATTACACAATAACTTTTTTTAGACATTCCCTAAGTTTTTAATTTGCCACCACAAAAACTGCTATATTTTTATACATGTGGATTCTTTCTTCTCTCAACACACTGAATGAAGGAAGGGGGCTACAGGCAGAGCCATTTGAGGATATCTGTAAGACCTCTGGGTACTCTCAATACTATGATTCACTTGTTAAGCTGTGAATAATGATTTTTGTATTACTGACTTCCCAATGCTACTATGAGAAAAGTGCTTTGTAATCCTTGCAAGAGAAAGTAAATGTTAGTTGCCATTATTTTTTAATTGCCCACATTCCTTTTTATTAGTTATTAGTTATGCTAATTAAAACTTAAGGTAAAAAATATCCTTTAAAATATTTTCAAGGCTAAAGTGTAAATAGAGCAACAAATTTAACTTCCTTTGAGGGGGGAGTGGAAGAAGGAGTTTCCAATGTAATCAACTCTTGATTATTCATGCTAATACAAAGAACCTGTGTTATAGATGATTCCTAGATGTTCTGTTTGACTTTGGAAGCACATTTTTTCTTCCTAATTTGTTTTCTTTAAAGTTCTTTTAAAATGTTGGCTTTACAAAACATGAGATTCCCAGTGCATTTACTAAATATAATGGAGAGGGGAACAGGAAGCAATAGTGGAATATCCGGAAACTATTTGATCAAAGAAGGACAAAATTTTAGAGTCCTATGGGACTATTTTACTCTCAAGCAATCTAAACTTGCCCCCTAACTTGTTTGTGCTCTTCATTTCCCTAGCAAAGTCTATATCTCCATGGAAATTATAGGGGTCACTTCTTAGTGTCCCTAACTATGGGACAGATTCAAAATTTATATGGTGAAGTGGGAAATGCCTTGAACTTGAGTCAAGAGATCTGAGTTGAAGTTCAAGCTCTGCTAGTTATTTCTATGTGATCTTAGGCAAATCTTTACCTTTCTGGGGTGGGCCTCTGTAAACTGAGGGGGGGGGTTTGAGCTAGATGACCTCCCAAAGGTCTTTATTTCCCACATTTAGGAAGGTTTACCTCCTGACTAGAGGAATAATCTCAGTTGTTTCTAAAGGAGGAACTGTGATTTGTCCACCAGGAAAACTGGGTGGTTTGAAGCTCCATGTGGAAAGAAATTTTAGGAGGGGACTGACAGCAGGTAGGTAGTAGAAGCCCCAAATGATCTCTTCCAAACTGCTTTCTCAAAGTTGATCTTCAAATACACACCTTAACATGCCCACTGTCAGTTGAATTTCTGATGGTTTTGCTAAAAGACCAAGCGCATAAGACAAAGATGGTGGAGAAGATGCAGATTGACCTAATGAAGCCTGTATACTCTATTGATAACAGATTGCTCTGAATTACGAAAAGGAATTTTAAAACTGTTTGATCTCCTTCCAATTTGTGCTTTTGACCAAAGTCTCCTTTGTCAAAGTAGCAGTTCTTAATTTCTTTCTCTGAGCTTGTTGGAGTTGGATCAACAGCTGTTTTAACAGCTGTTTCGATCTGAGAGGCCACAGTTATTAACCCCTGTGGTATATTTTCTTTTAAAAGCCACTCTTCCAAGGGATTCCAAATTATTAAATGTTATCTTCTAAATTGGACCTTGGTGTCATGGAGGTTGGGAGATCCTTTAAGTATTATTTTCTATATCTCCAGGAGACTTTCTCCTCCCCAATTGGGGGGAGGGGGGAAAGGGCGGGAACTTAACCAAAAAAACAGCAAAGAAACATGAGCTATGCATGGAACAATAATGGGAACTCCCAGTGGTTATGGAGTGCAAAATCCTTAGTTCAGATTCTTACTCTGTCCCTTGTACTTCTGTTGCCTTGGAGACAATCATTTAAACTTAATGCTTGCTTACAGTTTCCTCAGTTGTAAAATGGGGTTTTATAATATTTGCACAGTGACCATGAGACTTGAATGACTTAATGACAAGATCATTGTAAGTGTCTCCTGAACTGAATTCACACCAGGAATAACTGTCATGACTAATCTTGGCAGCAAAGATGAGAAAGCAGTTCCTTTCACTAGGGAATTTGGAAAACTTCTGATAGAGACTATTAAATGCACTGTCAAGATCAGGACACACTAGTATTGAATTTGATAAGATGTATCAGAAGGTGATTTTTGTTTTCTTAATCACTGAAATTTAAAAAAAAAAGTCTGCCTGAAAAAAAGCCAGGATCATGGAGGGAAAATTAAGTATGATCTAGTCCAATACCCTCATTTTCCAGATAGTTGCTGAATGGCACTTGTATTTCTGATTCACATAATCTGTTAAAAAATAGCAGGAGAGAAGGGAAGAATATGGCTAATCTGGAGAATTTGAAAATGTTTTTGATTTGGCTTCAATATAGTTCGACAGACACATTTGTGCTAAGCACTTCAGTCTTTTTTTTCCTGGAAGAATTGTGTTTGGATGATTATGGAATGGCAGGGAAGATTATGGAGGGATAGAAGAAAAGAGGATCAGGAGCTATTTCCTTTATGGGTAAAGAAGCAGAGAACGCAATTGAAGTTGCTTACAAAAGATTCCCAAAGAACCCCAGCTGATTTCTCAGCAACAGAGAACAGAACTCAACTGGGTAAATATATCGTAAAATCTTGCTGAAGTCACTTGTTGTGACTCTGGGGAATCAGATGACATTGGGCACCACACCAGGCACTGCAGGAGTTGAGAGGCATACACTATAGAAAAGATTGGATCTCTGTCTTCAGGGAGTCTACAGCCTTAAATCCTGGGGCCTCTTTTTTGTTCTTTCTCTGTAGGAAGAGGGGAAGGGGAGTCGTTCTCATTTTTTATTAAACCATTAAGGCCCTGACACTGACCAGTTGTGTTCAAAGTCTACTTTGGCTTGCCAAAGGAAGTTGGCAACTGGAAAGAACCTTTCATCCACAAGTGAGTGCTTTAATTGCATACTAGGTCATGGCCAGCTGGAAAACTTTGAAGCGTTCTTTCCTGTCTTCCCAAAGAGAAGGTAGTGTAGGCAGCAGCAGCAGCTGCCAGAGGCCCCATTGAGGTTGGGCAGGTATGGCTGGGCCATTTCTGTTTAATGAAGGTCTTACTTAGCCTTAGGTTGGTATGTCAACACTTAGTGCCTTCTGTTTCTACTATCACCCCTTCTCACCCCAGGTTTGCCCACAAATAGACATTTCTCCTCAAACCACTGGCCACTGGCATGTGCTGTTGGCAAGAGCTCTAGAGTTTGGATGACTGCACCTGCAATCCTTAGTTAGTTCTCTACCTTTTTTCCTTCACCTACCAAATGGTGAAGATCTTAAATTAAGCATAAAACAGATGGATTCATTAAGAAGGGGGATGTCAATACAGGTCAAATCTCTTAAGAGAACTGTTCAAAGTATTCCTCTTGAGTGGACCTACCTTCCTTCTTTCCTCCCTCTCTCCAAGATCTTTATCATACAGAGATTGGCTTGTATAAGGAAAGACATGTTAACTTTGAAATAAAATTCCAGGAATATTGTTTGTTTTCCCCTTAATGGAGGATTTAAAAAAAATTATGGGAAAAACTATTGTCCTACCTCAACTCCATGGAATCCAGAAAGGTTCTTGACTAAGAGTGAACCAAGGATTGTAGAATGAACCAATGAGCTTGATCCCCAGAATATTTGTGGGCAAATTTTAAATTATTTGGGACTATTTCAATTCAGGTGTCCCACTTACCTAATATTAGTGGGTAGGCAGGGAGATAGGGTATTGATTATCAAGGAAGATTGAGAAATAATAGGCAGGCTAAAATTATTTTTAAAACTGTTTGATTTAAAACAAAACAATGCAGATTGGGCTGTAGTGAGTTTCTAAATTGGACCTTCCAAGTATCTAAAATCCCTCCATATCTAATTACCTGTCATCACCTGTAGGCCTTTAGGATCTATTTCTTTATGGTTCAGAGAGAATAACTAATGTAGAATGGAAGAGGAAGACCAAAAGCAGCATCTGCTGAGAGCAGGAGGGGCAAGAGTAGGAGAAAAGGTCATCTCAAAGGCAGGTGCCTATGTAGGGCTTGAAAACTTTTTAAGTAGACTTAATTTTATCCTATAGTTATGTTTATCTCATCACTGGCAAGTAGAGAGAGACAGCAGGGGATACTGAAAGCTTAATAGATACTTGTTGAATTATATCTATTTTGTAAAATTCCTTTTGATACATACTTTAAAAGTAACTTCTTGTTCTATTTCCATAGTAGGTACCAAAACAATACTAAAGTCAAAAAAGCCTAGGAGTTATCCATCAACGGAAGCCAAAACTTTCCCAATAGTTTCATGAAACAAGCAAAACTGGGCTGACCCAATAGAGTGCCCAAAGAACCTGAAATCAGGGAGACCTAAATTCAAATCTGGTTCTGTGACCCTGAGCAAGTTTTTAAACCTCTACCTCAATTTTGTACCTTTCCAGGGTTATTCGGATGAATTTTAGAATTTATAGCATTTTTGATCTAGAGGAATATATCTCATAGTAGAATTTATGGTTAGGCTTTTTTGAGGAGGTTGTGTGTGTGTGTGTGTGTGTGTGTGTGTGTGTGTGTGTGTGTGTGTGTGTGTGTGTGTGTGTGATGTACAAGTGAGTGATTGAGTAAGATAGTCTTGGTACTGCATTCTGCCTACATAGAAAGGTTACTGCTGGCAAGCCTCACAATTGCCAGGCTCTTTGGCTACAGTACTAAGAAATTTCACTATATTATTTTCCAGCTTATTTGAGACCTTGAATAGATCTACCTAACATATTTTTTTTCAGTAATCAGCTAGAACAACCACTCTGTGTTCTTGTAGAATAATAGAAAGTCTTTGATAAGAAATCAGAGCCTCTAAAGACATGCAGGTTGGAGAATCCTGATGCCTGGAGCCAGCCTATTGGTTTTCTGAATATAAGTATAAAGGGTGAGACATCATCTCTCAAGTCCCTGCCAGCTCGAACCTCTATTACAGATGCCTTCCCTCTAACCAACCTTGGATGAGCTCATGCAGAGGGAAGGATGCTATTGCTTGTTAAAAGAGCATGCAGTTTTGCATTGTGGTTCAGAGTCTGGAATTAGTCTTGATGGTGACATTTCAATGACTTTGATTTATGCACCCAAGTTGATGCATGAAACTTAATGTGATCTCCTTTTCTTTTTAGACAGAGATTGCTAAGAGACTGAACACAATTTTAGCTCAGATCATGCCTTTTCTGTCACAAGAGGTAAGATATGTTTTCATCCCCTTTCTCTCCTGCCTTTACAAAGGACTAATGAATTTCCAAACCATTGTTTTTGAATGGTTCAGAAGCCACTGTCTTAAGTTTGATAATATGGATCTGAAGAAGCTTGAGCAGTTTCAAGAGACAGGGACTGATTTAGTCAAAGGGGGCATTTGACTGGCTTAGTTTGTAACCTGTAAGTTCAAGGCAACCCTGCCCATAGTTATGAAGATATTATTATAGATTTCAGTTTTCTTATCTATAAAAATGAGGGAGTTGGATGAGATGACCTCTGGTCTCTCCCAGTTGTAAATCCATGTCATTTCTGTGAGAAACAAATTCTCTTGAGTAAAAGCTCTCATTAAATGGTCAGCCTAGATCAAAGAGAACACATTGATCCTACTTGTCCTCACACTAGCTTTTTTCCCCCTAGTAAAAACATTTTTTGATTCAAAGATATTTTCCCCAATTTTGTATAATAATAATTTTCAACATGTGTTCCAAAATTGTAAAATCTAAGTTCTTTCTTTTCCTCCCCCCATTCAGAGATTCTAGGCAATTTGACCTGGGTCAAACATGTGTTATCATGCAAAACATACCTCCATTCCATATTGGTCATTGTTGTAAGAGCACACTCATATAAAACCAAAACACCCAAATAAAACCCTAATACACTGATGTGAAAGACAGTATGCTTTGATCCATATCAATCCAACTCCCAACAATTCTTTCTCCAGAGGTGGATGGCATTCTCATAAGTCTTTCAGAATTGTCCTAGATCATTGAGAGTAGCCAAGTTTTCACAGTTAATCATCATAGAATAGTGCTGTTACTATATACAATGTTCTCCCAGTTCTGCTTATTTCTCTCTTCATCAGTTCATGCAGATCTTTCCAGCTTTTTTGAAATCATCTCGCTTAGCATTTCTTATAGCACAATAGTATTCTATCACTAACATATAACACAGTTTGTTCAGCCATTCCCCAATTGATGGACATCATCCCCTCTGTTTCCAATTATTTTCCAGAACAAAAAGCTGCTATAAATATTTTTGTACAAGTAGATCCTTTCCCCCTTTTTATTATCTCATTGGGATACAGACCCAGTAGTCAGACTAACTTTTTTTTTTTTTGTAAACCCATACGTTACATCTTGGAGTCAATACTGTGTATTGGCTCCAACGCAGAAGAGTGGTAAGGGTTAGGCAATGGGGGTCAAGTGACTTGCCCAGGGTCACCCAGCTGGGAAGTGTCTGAGGCCAGATTTGAACCTAGGACCTCCCGTCTCTAGGCCTGGCTCTTAATCCACTGAGCTAACCGGCTGCCCCCAGACTAACTTTTTAAAAGGCCTTCTACTTGGTTAGTATCAAAAGATCCTAGATTTTGGGTGAGAAGGGACCTTAGAGATCATCTCAACCAAATCACTCATTTTCCAATAAGAAAACCAGGGGCAATCAAGTTCACAGAGAGATCAAGTAAGTGGAATAGCTGGAGTTTTAATTAATTTCATTGACTTCAGACTATAACACTGCCTCCCAATTTGATGTGACTGATTTGTTTTGGTGGAAAGAGCAGTTCCTCCTCGTAGTTTTGTTCTCCTTCCATTTTGGCTCTTGTTGGAGGCCATATGTTATACTTTCTTATCAATTATGCATATTTCTGTGTAATTGATACCTCAAACTTTGACTAGTTCCTCTTTCAATCCCGAATTTTGTACTGTGATGTTATGCTTTGGAAGAAACTCTTCCTTTAGATGATCTGTGATTGTGGTTTAAAACCAAGGCTCCCTCTCTTCCCCCTTCTAACTTTCATTAATTCTTTGGTCTCACAGCTTAGCACGTACGAAAGGATAGTTGCTAACTTTCCTTTTTTTTAGTTTCAGCCAAGTACTCTCCCCAAGGAGGTTGAATATTCCAACCCCAGCTTGGTATAGCGGATAAAACAGTAGAATCAGAACAACATGAGCTCCTTCAGTTGATCCTGGGCAAATCACTTTAGCTCTCTGTCTCAGCTTCCTTACTTATAGAATTATTCCCAGAATGGTAGCCCCTACCTTGCAGAGTTATTGTGAACAGTAGTGTCAAACTCAAATAGAAATGGATCCTTATGGGCCACATATTGACCTAGAAAACCACAAATTAAAATGATCTATGTTGTTTTGTATTTTTATTGATTTTATTAAACATTTCTCAATTCTGGGCCTGGGTGGGAGCCTGATGACCCCTGGTTGTAAGAATCAAATGAGATAATATACTAAAATACTTTGTTAACCATAAAGTACTGGTTGCTGTTATTGTTTTATCTTTAATGTGAAAAGGTGGGATAAATAATGTATCAAGGCCATTCTAGTTGTCTATCCTATTGGACTCTGCCTCACTACCTAATCACAGATGGATTTCTGTCTTGTACAGTATATATAATATACTGTCTTGAACAAAACTTTCATTTTCCTGCATTTGGTCAGTAGAGAATAAGAAAGTGTTTTGGGTAAGAGGTTTGGAGGTACTTGTATTTTATATTGTTCTACACCAGGGGTGCTCTGAACTTAAAAAAAAAAAAATATATATATATATATATATATATATATATATTTTAATATCATTGGTTTCCTTTGTAATCTTGCATATTTAATTTATTAATTTAAGAACATTATTCTGGGACAGCTAGGTGGCTCAGTGGATAGAGAACCAGGCATGGAGACAGGAAGTCCTGGGTTCAAATGTGAACTCAGATACTTCCTGCCTGTATGACTCTGGGCAAATCACTTAATCCCAGTTGCCTAGCCCTTACTGTTCTTCTGCCTTGGAACTAATACTGAATGTTGATTCTAAGACATGCATACAGGAAGGGTTTAGAAAAAACAATATTATTCTGAAAATCTGTCCACAACACATATAAAGGAAGGTTACAAATTCATGCTCTATAATATAAATTTGAAAAAAGAGATAAAGAGATGTGAGCATGATGAGAACATCTTAGCATTATGTTTCTACGCTGTATAATTTTTTCCCATTTTTCCCATTATTTCCTTGATGAGTTTTTTTCTTGTATAAGTGACAGATGTCTTTCATAACAAAACAGCATGGAGATATGTATTGCATGATGACACACATATAACCTAAGCTGTATAATTTTTTAAGGTAAAGAGGTAATGATGAATAATAGTGGTGCTTGTAAATTTGGTATCCAAATCTTTATTTGGAATTCTTTCTGACACTTGTAGAGACCATCTAATATTCTAAGGATTGCTTTAATGGACGCACACGCTCCCTTGTTTCTTTCAGCACCAACAACAAGTTGCACAGGCTGTGGAACGAGCCAAGCAGGTGACCATGACGGAGTTGAATGCCATCATCGGGGTACGTGGACTCCCCAATCTGCCTCTCACCGTGTGTATATCCCTTTTATTCCTCTCATTTACCATAACCAGAGATCAACCCTGAACTCAGTTGGTTTCAAAGAATGGTGGTTTTAACCCTCCTCCTGGACCCCACTAGGGATTTCCTAGTTGGTTTTCCAAATTATTTCCTGGCTCCCAGTCTGTGGAGTAGCTGAAAACAGCTGGATTCCCACTCTGGCCTCTTAATTTCTCATTTGGTATGACAGTTAGCCTAGAAGGGGAAACATTGCTTCCTCAGGGTTCTCCTTCCTCTGCTTCAAAAGAGGTCATCACCCAAGCTAGAAGGAAGGGAGCCTGTGCTCGTCTTTATGACCAGTCAAGACAAATACTTTGCAAAAGCAACTGTATAATGGGGCTTAGAGGAGCAGCCTTCAAACTTAGACCCTGATTCTGAGACAGAACCTTTGGGGCCAGGCAGGGGTTGTTGCTATTTCTCTAAAGCAAGCTTCACCCTTCTTTTAGCCACCTGGGATCAGAACTGTCTCTGTTGTACTGTTATTGTGAACTGTGCTGTGAAACATTGGTTTTTACTTTGCTATCCCATACATCAAGTGGCCCGTGTCAATGTTGCTTACATCTCAGCCAAGAGTGGTCTTCTTGGCCTAGAGGCAACAGGCCCAGCTGGCACAGATGGTCCTCTAGGTCTTAGGATGGAAAACTGGGTTATACCTCTGTTGCTGTGCTACAGGAGCTGACCTGAGTTTTGAAGGGGGTTGGATTACTGATCTTCTCCTATTGGATTTATCAGATTTCTTTATGAGCTTTCCTTCTCCCTGCTTAAGTGCCAAAGTTTAGTGTGAGCCTAAAGATGTTTTATTGTGAGGTATAACCCTTGCCTGCCCCTGAAGTTTCAGAGGGATAAAAAATGGAGTTTATTTGTTATAGGAACTCCCAGATGAGGGAGCTTCTACCAAGAGAAGTTGGCACTTTATCTGGAACTTAAATTCTGCCTAGAGCACCAAGAAATTAAGTGACTTGCCCAGAGTCACACAGCCAGTATATTTTAGAGTTGAGCCTGAACTCAAGTTTCCTGGTTTTAAGGCTGGGTCTCTATCGACTATACCAAGTTACTTTACTGATTTCTAAGAGGTCTTTATTTAAAGGAGGGGGAAGACTGACTATTTTCTCTTGTTTAGCAAAGGCCATTTCATGGCTCTTAGGGTTTTAGAATGGCACAGTTAGAAAGCACCAGACTTGATTTAGGAGATCAGAGTTTTCATTCTGATTCTGCCACTACATTTTAATGTGTGATCTTGGAATGAATCACTTGACCGACTTCACTGAACTTCATTGTCCTGATCTACAAAAGTGAGAAGTTTGGACCCAATGGCCACCTACTGCCCTTCTAGCTCTCAGACTCGAGTTTCAGTTGTAAGACGACTGTAGTGATGCCTATTGTGCTCTTTAAGGTTTGCAAAACGCTTTCTTCAGAACTACTCCAGGAGAGAGAGTGCAGGTATTATCACTCCCATTTGATGGATGAGGGAACCAGTTTTGTAAGTGGTTATCGTACAGCTACCAAGTATCTGAGGAGGGATCCAGACCCAGGTGTTCCAAGGGTAGCCCTCCATTTACTCCACCATACTGTCTCATTCTCTTTTTGATGTTGGTGAGCTGTCTGCTTAGGACGAGAAAACTGCATCACCCCTTGGACTTGGAGTGATTGTCCATCCAACCAATCCACAAGTTTGTACTTCTGGGGTTCTGTCCCCAAAAAGGAAGTTTGCAGACACCATCCATGAGTGGTAGTTAGTTTAGCTTGGAGTCTGGTGATGCTGTGGCCAGGGTAACTAGTCACCCATTGGATTCATTATCATGGAGATAATGGCATGGCATGGTAAGCAGAAGGACAGAGATTTGGGCCCATGTCCAGAAAGCCCAAGAGCCCGGGAAACACAAGAATGTGAGAAAATACTCAAGACTCCCTTGACCTCACAAAGGAAAGAAGCATAGACTGTTAAACCGAGAAGGAACCTTATTTTGCAGATAGCATTATTGAACCCCCAGTGAAGGGAAATGGCTTGCCCGCTTCCAGCTGGTGTGCTAGTGGCAGAGCTAGGATCAGAACACTTGAGTCTTGGGACATCCAGCTGACCTCAGAATGATGTGCTTGCTTAAAGTGCTTTCTCTGCATTTAGAGTCCAACACTGAAATGTTTGGGGGTCTTGGAGGGGAAGGGTGTCTGGGGAACTGTTTGGGGGTCTTGGAGGGGAAGGGTGTCTGGGGAACTGTTTGGGGGTCTTGGAGGGGAAGGGTGTCTGGGGAACTGTTTGGGGGTTTTGGAGGGGAAGGGTGTCTGGGGAACTGTTTGGGGGTCTTGGAGGGGAAGGGTGTTGGGGGGTCTTGGAGGGGAAGGGTGTCTGGGGAACTGTTTGGGGGTCTTGGAGGGGAAGGGTGTCTGGGGAACTGTTTGGGGGTCTTGGAGGGGAAGGGTGTCTGGGGAACTGTTTGGGGGTTTTGGAGGGGAAGGGTGTCTGGGGAACTGTTTGGGGGTCTTGGAGGGGAAGGGTGTTGGGGGGTCTTGGAGGGGAAGGGTGTCTGGGGAACTGTTTGGGGGTCTTGGAGGGGAAGGGTGTCTGGGGAACTGTTTGGGGGAGTCTTGGAGGGGAAGGGTATTTGGGGAACTGATTGTGTAGGGGTTCTTGGGGTGTGTTTCTGCTCTTAGAGCTCCTTAACTCTCCCCAATTCTCTAAAAGCAGACTTGCTCCATGTTTCAATCTTACAGTATAGTTCCACTTCTCATGTTGTGGCAGACCTTTCCCTGCCTCTCTTTCTCCATTCCTTCCTTCCTTCCCCAAACTGCCTTAACTGTTGACCCCTCTTTCTTACCCTTTCTCCTCTTTCGAATAAGGATGGCCTGGTGAATATTAGTTAATTAAAAAAAAAAGAAGACAGTAAAATGGAGGGAAGACTGTATGCTTTGATTAGCTGAGCTTCCTTTAAGTAGTATTTAGGAAGCTACAAGTTAGGTCAAGGCAGCTAGAGGCAGATATTGGAATTCAATTAAGCCAACGAGTGGGGCCTGTGACCCCCATTTTCAAGGTAATTGCTTCTCCGGCTCTGTCTGAATGCAGCCATAGTCCTGTCATTAAGCAAGCAGCCATTTAATCGCTCCTTCTGACAGAGTCTCACAAGGCAGGAATTACGGGCAGAGGAGGCACGCCTGAACCGAGGGGGGCTGTGCTTGACTGCACTCCAGCAAAGGAGGAGAACTAATCCAGTCAAGCCCTTCTTTATCTCCTCTAGAAGCCCGAGACCCAGCCGCAACGACAGCGAGGCTCCCCCGATCCTGGGGAGGGAGAGCCTGGGGGAGTCGGATAGGAAAGGTCTTGGCTTTCATCTCGGAAGGGCAAGCGGTCCCAGGAGGCCAGATCCTCCCTAGGCAGAGCCGGGGCAACCTTGGCAGCCCCCGCGTGGGTTGGCCAGGCTAGAGGGCGAGTTCCTTTTATTGCTGCTCCAGCTTTCCAGGGAGGGGCCTGTCTTGGGAAGCAGGAACGGGAGGCAGGGCAAAGGGCTGCCCGCCCTACCCACTCTGCCCAGTTCACGTGGGACTCAAGTGTCCTAGGAAGGAGTCTAGAGCCAGGAGATTGCATCTGTTCTAGTTCCCTGGGGGCCGGCGAGGCTCCACCCCGCTTGGGGAGCTCTGACTGGGGGGAGTTTGAAGAAACAATCCGCCCTTGGTGAGTGACTTAAAGGCCGAGCTTATATTTCTAGAAGTGGGTTAGAGACCCTGCCAACTTATTGTAATCCAGTCTCTTGAGGTTACTTTTACCTTGCTTCTCACAGCTCCTGGGGTGCTCACCACTGAAACTTATTTTTTAGCCCTCATTTCTAGCCTCAGAGGTTCTCTTCTCCTTTACCACATCCCATGGATGATGGCTGTTAGTGATACCATTTACAAGAGATGAAGAGTTCTTCACCGGGGGTCTGTAATCTTTTTATTTAAAAATATTTTGATAACCATTTCAATTTAACCGGCTTCCTTTGTTATCTTTTTCCCCCCTTTAAAAACCCTTTTCTTAATAGGTCTTGATCAATGATACATGTAAAACCCAGTGGAATTGTGCATCGGCTGGGGGAGGGGGGAAGAGGGATGGGAAAGAACATGAATCATGTAACCATGGAAAAATACACCAAACTAATTAATTAATTAGAAAATTTCAATTAAAAAATACAACCATAAAACCCTTTCCTTCTGTCTTAGATCAATCCTGTGTATTAGTTCTAAGGTAAGGGCTAGGCAGTGGAGATTAAGTGACTTGCCCAGAGTCACACCAGCTAGGAAGTCTCTGAGGCCAAATTTGAACCTGGGACCTCCCATCCCTGAGCCACCTCATATATTTTATGTATCTAAAATCACTATTCTGAAGAGACCATAGGCCTCACTAGACTGTGAAAGGAATCAGTTATGAATAATAGGCTAAGATTCCCTGTAAATGATACCGTTAGAGTATCCTGGAGAGCTTTAAAACGGGGAGGATATAGACCCCTTAATTCAGTTTATTGGCCTTCATGTGGGATGGGGGTGGGGAATGATAGAGAACATTATTAAGGATTGCAACAAGGTGGATTCAATTGATGACATTGTTTTGGTTTTGTTTTTTGAAAGCACAAGTAAGTAATTTGGAAGTGAGAGTTGTTTGCTCAAAAATGTTGGATAGGAAAGAAGGGCCTATGTCACCCAGACCGGTAATCCTTCTTCCTTTTCTTTGAGGTCAAGAACTGTTAATTTTATGCATCTAGGACATTTTCTTTGGCTCTCCTGTGAAATGGAGCCCTTGATTTGGGCAGAGCTCTGGAAATGATTAGACTACTTTACTAAATTTAACCCAAGTGGTGAACTTAAAGTGGTGAAGCATTAAATCTGTTAACAAAGGCATGAAGCATGATGTACATAATCCCATTAAACACTCTACATGCAAGATCTTCCCGCCAGACCTTTCTTGTAAAATTGCAGTGTCTTCGTCTTCTTCTTCTTCTCTTGAACCATATTGCTTTGGCACCTTCACAGAAGATCAGACAAGGAAAATGTGTCTGCTTTGGGAGGGTAGCTCTTACTGAGATTTCTTTGGTTTGGAGTGAATGAAGCAGGGAAGGAGAGGGGAGACCTGACTGCTTTAGCCCAGCAGTGCCCAATTTCTAGCCCACATACCCCCTCGTTTAGGACCTAAATGCCTGGGTGGTTTCAAATTTTCTTTTGCAGTATCTTTATTGTCTTGAAGGAAAATCCTGGTGTTCTAAGGATTAGGGGAAATTGGAGAGTGGATGCTGCAAAATGGCTAAGAGCAAAGCCTTCTGCAGTTTTTCAAGTGATTATACCAGTCTGCTGCAAAGGTTTCCCACTTCTTTTTCTTTCTTTTTTCTTTTTAAACCCCACCTTTCATCTTAGAATCAATACTATCTATTGGTTCTAAGGCAGAAGATCAGTAAGGGCTAGGCAAGGGGGTTAAGTGATTTGCCCACGGTCACATGGCTAGAAAGTGTCTGAGGCTCCATTTGAACCCAGGACTTACCATCTCTAGACCTGATTCTCAATCCACTGAACTACCCAGCTGCCTCTCTTCCCACTTCTTGAAAACATGAACTTGTCAAGTTACCCTTTGTGGAGGAGAGAATTGGAAAAACCTGCAACAAAAGACTGTAAATAATTCAAATAATCCCTTATTACACCTCTCACTCAGTTCTGCAGCATGCTATTTTGGCTTGTCCAACAAGTCATCCTTTCAAATCAGGGGCACCTTTTCAGTACTGGCCAGAGTTTATGAGACCAGGCCTCACTTGAAATGGAGAAATCTTGAAGAAGATAGACATTGACCGTCTTGGAAGCAACTTTCTTCATAGCTCTTCACCATGTGGCATGTAAGATGACCCAACTTAGCATTTAGTCAGCCCCTCGTCTGGAGCTATTTGTAGGTTGAGACAATTGGGTAACCAGTAATAGAAGATTGCACCATTAAGGAATGCAAGTTTTGGGGAGAGAAGAGGTCCTCCCATGTGCCTCAGCCAAGAGAGAACTTGGGTTTAGTCTCTTACTCATGTTATTAAGTGTTACCAACTCATTGTTTTGGGGAAAGATCTGGACTGAAATCAAAAAGTTAACAATAAGGTCTGTCCAATCATTGAAAGACAGGGCAGAATTGCCTCTCCCACAAGCCTCTGTCTCATCCTACCTTTTATGTGGTCTTCCTTCAATGAGAAGTTCTTATTTTTTGAATTTTTGTATGCATTGACTGAATTCTTTGCCTGACCTTGCCATCTCAGTCATATTTGGATTCTGCTCAGCCAAATTCTGATTTAACTGTCTGAACACACATAGGATCGACACGATAATTTCTAAGGTCTCTTTCTTTTCTGTTCTTATTGACTAAATGACATTTGATTATCTTGCAAGAGGTAGCAGTAGAGTAGAAAAGTTTATTAAGACTCAGAGTTGAGAGCAATGGGTTCCAATCCTGCCTCCAATTTTAATAGTTGTGGGAAATAACCATGAAAAAAAATATTTTTTTATTTCTTTGGGTTTCAGTTTGTTTCTTCATTTGCCAAGTGGGGAAAATAATGCCTGTAGGATTTACTTTATAAGGTTGTGAAGAAAGTAAAAATGAGATCATGTATATAAAAGATTTTGGTCAATTTGAAAGCACTACATAAATATCAGTCATTATTGGATCGGATTAAGGAAGGAATTATGTAGATATAAAATAGCATTATTCCTTTCTTTTCTTTTCTTTTTTTAAAAAAGTCTTTACCTTCCATCTTGGAGTCAATACTGTGTATTGGCTCCAAGGCAGAAGAGTGGTAAGGAAGTGTCTGAGGCCAGATTTGAACCTAGGACCTCCCATCTCTAGGCCTGACTCTCAATCCACTGAGCTACCCAGCTGCCCCCAAGATAGCATTATTCTTATTCTACCCTCATCTTCATGAAAAATATCCCATGTGAAAAGTGAATTGAAAAGCCATGGTCTTTCTCCCCTGTGAGAATAACTTTGGACCTTTTACTCACACCCATCCTCTTCAGCTTGCACTGAAACGTTTTGTAATTTAGCCCCTCTCCACCAACAGATTTAAAGAAAAGAGATGTGCAAACACCTGAAACAAAACTGACCTAATTTTAGAATTAAGTTTAAACAAAACAACAACAACAACAAGCATTGTAATTGTATGGAGGAAGTTCTTATTTTTACTTTTTGAAAATTTTATTTAGTCAATTTAGAACGTCATTCCTTGGTTACAAGAATCATATTTCCCTCCCTCCCCTCTCCCCCATCCCTTCCTGTAGCTGGTGCGCAATTCCTTTGGGTTTTACATGTGTCCTTGATCAGAACCTATTTCCATGTTGTTGTTTGCACTAGGATGTTCATTTAGAGTTTACATCCCCAGACATGTCCCCTCAACCCATGTGATCTAGCAGTTGTTTTTCTTCTGTGTTTCTACTCCCACAGTTTTTCCTCTGACTGTGGACAGTGGTTTTTCTTGTAGATTGCTCTGAGTTGGTTCAGGATCACTGCATTGCCACTAATGGAGAAGTCCATTACATTCGATTGTACCACAGTGTATCAGTCTCTGTGTACAATGTTCTCCTGGTTCTGCTCCTCTCACTCTGCATCACTTTCTGGAGCCCAGTTCACATGGAATTTGGAGGAAGTTCTTATGATGGGATGACAAATAGGTGGGAATGACTGGAGTTGCATTTAAACTAACTGTAGGGGACAGCTGGGTAACTCAGTGGATTGGGAGCCAGGCCTAGAGATAGGAGGTCCTAGGTTCAAATCTGGCCTCACTCAGATACTTCCCAGTAGTGTGACCCTGGGCAAGTCACTTAACCCCCATTGCCCAGCTTCTTCTGCCTTGGAACCAATACACAGAAGGTATGGACTTAAAAAAAAAACCCAAAACCTAGCTATGTTCCATGGGTGTCCCTTAACTGTCTTAATTAGTCATGGAAAGCTTCCTGGAAGAGGTGGGATTGTTGTACTAATGCTCTTAGATTATACTGCTTTAATTATCTTCATTTTATTCCTTCAGAATATCTGAATTGGCACAAGGTTTCATTAAAACCAGCAAGGATAATTTATCTTTCAACAGAACTCTGGTTTACAAAGCAATCTCCTCACATCAACTTTGCAATGTAGTTATAAAATACTCCACCCCTCAAACCCTCCCCCCCCCCCCATCTCCATTTTAACAGAGGAAGACACTATGAGATTCAGAATCTTAAGGTTATAGTGAAGTAGCCAAACTCACCTGTGGACAAAGGTTTTTCTGGTGCTCATTCTACAGCAAACCCATCACCTGCTTTGCTGCCCTAATGGTGGTAGTAGCTCTACCGTCTTACTCTCATTCCAGGTGTCATTCATCATGGTTTTTGAGTGTTATTCCCATTAGCTTATACAAGCTACTTATATTCAGGGATTACAAATAAATTACAATTTAAAAAGTAAAGCTTTGCAGTTGTACCTCTAACCCTTGGCACAATATCTGGTCCGTGTCTGGTGATTAATAAAGACTTATTAGTGATCATTGATTTCCTATGGAAATAAAGGAGTGTTTATGGCACGTAGACATGTCCAGCTACTAATTTTTTGAGGGCCTACTTTGATTAAGGTCCCATGTTTTGTCTAGGTGGTGGGGACAGATGATAAAATAGATCCATGATCTTCGGAGGAGTTTACATTTTAAGGGGAGGGTAGAGCATTTACCTAAACAAATTCAAAAGGAAGATTGTATTAAGCTCTGGAAATACATACAAGGAGTTCTGGTCTGGAAGCTAAGGATTCTAAAAGGTGGTGGAGAGGAGGGAGTCATTCAATACAGAGGGCAGCCTGTTGTATGGCATGAAGATGGGAATCAGAATATAGAGCTCAGGAAAACCAGGGCTGTCAGAATATGGAATGTATGTAGGAGAGAGTAACATGGAATTAGTCTGGAAAGGCTGGCATCTGCCAATTTATAGAGAGCATTAATCAAATGCCAGGCTGGGGTGTTTGTAATTTATTCTAGTGGCAATGGGGAGCCACCGAGGTTTTTTTTAATAGGAAAAGCGACCTGATCAGACCAACGCCTTAGGAAATTAACATAGAAGCTTGAGGCCTGTGATGTTGGAATTGGTGCAGCAACCTGAAGTCCTCTTTGGGGAAAGAAATGAAAATCCCCAGCTCTTGACCTTCAAAGTCATCATTGCTAGATAGCTGAATCACTAGAGTCTTAAACCCTTATCATTTCTTGTCTGAGCTATGGAAATTTTTTATTGAGTGGGGCAGAGGGGGCAGCATATCAGTGGCTCATCAGGATACCATCGCACAGTTAAAAATGAATCCCAGGCTGACAAGGCTTCAGCACTATTGATCGCATGACCACCTGAACTCTATATTCTCTTCTTTCTTTCTCACTCCCTCCTTTCCCTCTGACATTAAAAATTGCTTGAAAGGGAAGAGCTCTGGGCATATTATCAATAATACCATCTTTCCCCAGGCCCAGGCTGATTTTTTGGTTCTTATTCAAAAGGAAATGCTATGCTGCCTGGTCCACAAAGCTGATGGACTGTGGTGCAATCTCAATGAATAGCTAAGCATGCTGTGATGTCCCAGGGCCTTGGTTGTAGTGGTAACTGTCTTAAGGGTTCATTCACCATGGGTGTGGGCTAAAAGGTTTGCATTTCCAATGGAGCTCTTCTCTGGAAGTTGTTTGTTTTTCTTTGGGGGGGGGGGGTGAATTGGCAGAATGTTACCCAGATTGGGATGGGGTAGGATGGTTCCTTTAAAATGTTGGGTAGTCATTGCCAATCTAGGTTCTCTCCCACCCCCTGTCCTGCACAGGAGACAACTTTTCCTTCATCTGCTATTAACTACAAGTTCTCATTCTAGTCTTGAGGACATTAACCTTTCCAGGAAGCCCCAAAGCACTAGGATCTAAGGGGCAAGGGGCTTTCTTCAGGCTTGTTGCTATGAGAATTGGGCTGGTACTTTTTTTTAAGACCTAAAAACTGGGATACAACAAAGAGTTAAAAATGAATTCTCTTGAAGTGAGAGGGAGTCCTTGATGAACTCAGGTTGTTCTTTTTAAAAGCATGCATTATTTATTGCTGTCTTGGAAACAGGCATCGAAAATACTGTCCTGGATCTATGTGGTCGAGTGTTTGTAGAAATCTCTTATCTAAATTGAAGTCCATTAATTCTGGCTGTTCCTTTCAGAGAGAAGAATATGTTGTCTCAACCTCAGTCAAAGGTTTTAGGTTGTTCTACCCTAACCCCCTCCCCTCTCCACATTATGAGTGCATGAAAAAGGATTTGCCCTCTCTCTTCTTCCACTCACTTGTATGATCATGTTGCCATTCTGATATCTTCCTTCCCCATCAATTTACTTATCCAAGCTGGCTTTATTACAGCAGCAGCAGCTCCAGGCCCAGCACCTCTCCCATGCCACTCATGGCCCCCCTGTCCAGTTGCCGCCTCACCCTTCGGGCCTCCAGCCACCAGGCATCCCTCCAGTCACAGGAAGCAGCTCAGGGCTTCTAGCGCTTGGTGCCCTTGGCAGTCAGGCCCACTTGACTGTGAAAGATGAGAAAAACCATCACGAACTGGATCATCGAGGTAAGCCCTTTGGAATGGAAAAGGGGACAAAGAGGAGGAAGGAGGGTTCCATTAGGAGCTGAGGCCGGTAGGGCTGGGAGGAGACACGGGGGCTAACAATGAACTACTTAGCTCTTAGAAACTGTATATTTGTCCCCCTCTCCCCTTAGGACCAGCAGGCAGTAAAGTTATTGGGATCCTCTGCGAACTTGACTTTCTTATTCCAGAAAACATACCTTATGTTATGCTGAGAAGCAGCTCCTCAACATACCTGCTCACTTCCACATACCTTTACATTCTATTGTGGAATAAATAGTCTCCTTCTTACTTTTTGCCTACCTAGAACTTATCTATCTATCAAGTTCCAGTGAATAAGTCTTAGCAGAGCAAATAGGGCATTGGACTTGGCGGTCAGGGAGACTTGGATTAGAATCCTGACTCAGACACCTACTAGCTGGGCAAGTTCTTAACCTCTCAATACATCCATTTGCTCATGTATAAAATGAGGGGGTTGAGACTTGGCCTTTTAAGGTCCCTTCTAGCTCTTAAATTTATGATTCTATAAAACTGTCCTTTTATGTCCACTCCCCTACCACACCCTCAGCCTTTAAAAATATTGCCTTTTTTTTTGAGCCATGACTATTTAGTCATAGAATACAATATGATAGTTGAAAAGGGACCTTAGTTTACTTGATCCAACCTTGCGTCACACAATTAAATTCTGTATTCGCTGTTCTGTGACATCTTTGCTTTGTCTCCCCAAATAGGTAACAGTTTCTTCAAAGGACAAGGACCTCCTATTATTTCCAAATTCTTCACAGAATCTAGCATGATGCTGGGTATGCAGAGTAGGTGCTCAATAGATGCTTGAATGGATGAATGATTGATTAATTAATTTACTTGAAAGTGGGGAGAGTAGGGCAGTCCCAAGATAAAATGAGATAGGGGGGCATCTTTCTGCCCAGAAAGTGGCTCTCTTTAAGTCTTTCTCTTTGGAGACTTGGAGATATGATAGCTCCTTAGGTCTATTCGTAGCTGGGCTCTCTGCCCAGCCATCCCTATTTGTTTCCTTCAACTATTCCCATAACCACATCCCCTGTTCTCTTCCTCTGCACCTTTCACCCCAAGATGCACACACCCATCCTCTTCAGTTTGCACTGAAGTGTTCTTTTCATTCTGGCTAAAACTCAGCAAGGAATTTGGAGGCATGACCAGTTGAGCCTCTCTCCTCCCCGCCTTTTCCCTCCTGGGTTTTGGAATCATGTGGATTAGAGAGTTAGCACTGGAACCACAGGGTTTCACAATCCTTTGTGGAGTGGAGACCAAGCCCATGGCTTCTCAGTGAACCAGACAGGCTCATAGAGTTCAATTAGGAGCTTGCCTCCCGCCCTTTCAGGTAGATGGAGGAGATAGGGATTCTTCATTTAAGTCTCATTCTTCTCAACCCCCCCCCCCCCCCCAAACCCTACTACTAATAAAAATATAAATAATTCCTTTATGGTAGCTGGCACCTATTTCCCAGTCTCTCCCCCTTACTCCCATCAGAGCCCAGTGATCTCTACTTTTGCTACCTGGTTGGCAAGAACCAATTGAATTGAAGCAATTGATTTCAGGAAAATTAATTTTTAAATAGACAAATCTTATAGAAAAGCTATTATTGTTTTATTCCCAAGGAACATAGTGGGCTAAACCTGCTATCCTATTAAGGCCAGCTCTTCCCTTGCTCCTTACCCTTTCTCAGTTGGCTCAGAGTTGGGATACTCTCAATATTATTAGGAGTGCTGGCTGCCATTTGGTTCACAGTCCTACTACTGTGGCCCTGAAGTATTCTTCTGCTTGTGACTTTCTTCAAATGACATTTCCTGGAGTTCTACTATCTTCTATTCCCCATTTAAAATTCTCTAATTCAGTTGTTAGTCATAAATGACATTGACCCTTGGCTCCTAGTTTGTGTTTTGAATGTGCCTGGTTCTAGGTAAAACATCACCTGCCCTTTCTGCTCGTCTTCTCTTTAAAGGAGTTTAGTCAATTATAATATGGATTTATTTTTGTTTCCCGGAGTATAACTTCTCCTTATTTTCCTCTAGCTTCCCCATATCTGTTAGGATCATTCATTCTTCAAGGCCCAGAGCAAATGCCACCTCTATGAAGCTTTTCTGGATTCTCCAGTTCTGATAAGATATGCTCTCTCTAGCCTCTGAACCTTTATAGTGTTTTATTTATTTATTTTATTTTGCCCTTGAACTTCTCATATCTCCTTGTAGTATAGTTCTTTTGTGTATGTATTTTCTCTACTTCCCAGTAGATTATAAATTCCTCCAGGATAAGTGGGACTCTGTCTTAATTCATCTTTTCATCTCCCATGGTTTCTTCCAAGCAGAGTCATGCACATAGTAGGCATTCGATAAATATTTGAGTTAGTGAATGATGCTACTGCCCCTGGCAACAGACACCCATTTCTACTTTGTTGAGTGGATGACTTGGGTATTTTCTTTAGAAATGAATTTGCAGATAGCACTACCTTTCCTCCTCCTACCCACTCATACAGAAAATGTCTGTAAGCAGTGTTTCCCCTCCCTTGCAAAAACCGAAAGATTAAGGTGGCCCCTTAGAATATTCCTTTGAAAAGACTGTTGATTCCTGCTGTATATTATCTAGGGACTATGATGAAGGGAATGCAAATTCTGCCCCAGAATTTGCTTTGAAAATGGCAATCTTTGTTTCAGCCCTCAGTTTAACCCTTTGGCCACTGGTTTAGTTTTTGGTCTTAAACAGCAGGAGGACTAGAATTTATATTCGTAACCCTGAATTATCTCTGGCCTTATGTTTTCCTACTTGGTGCTTTGCCCCAACTCCTTGGGAGCTATAGTTCCTAGGCTTTCTTTGGCCAGGTGGGAAGCATATTAAAAAACCCCTAGCCATCCCAACGGCCCTTCTGTCTGCCTGTTACTCTTCCAGGTGTCTTTTGAGTAACTTAATCTCAGGATCCATCATACCTTTAGAACTGGAAGGGACCTGGAGGCCATCGAGTGTGACCCCCTTGTTTTACAAATGAGGAAAAGGGAGGTCAAACAACTTGCCCGAGATTAGGGCTTAATTCTAAAAGAATGTACAGCCATAGTTGTACTGTCTATCTCTTCTTGGTGTGTCTTGAGAGTCAGGAGTTGGTCAGGGCAAGTGTAAGCACTGGAGCCCTGAAAGATTAATTTTTAAACAGACAATCAGAAAGACCATTACTATGTCAACCCCCAAGGAACTCAGTGAACTGGGACTGCCACCCATTAATAAGGAGACAAAAGAGAGCAAAGTAAAAGGCCAGCTCACAGTATGTTGGGCTCAGTCTGAACTTGTTTTTTCTTTTTTTCCCCTGTTTTCCTTTTATTTTGGATACACAACCCTGCCTCTGACTTGGGCTTCGTTCTGGAAAGAGAGAGAATCCAGCGCAGTAAGTGACTTGCCTCTGACTGTGTTATAGGGTGGGAATGGGGCGTTTGTGTGTGTGTGTGTGTGTGTCTGTGTCTGTCTGTCTGTGTGCATGTGTTATTTTCCTACTCTGAAAGCTTCAAAAGCCATCTTCTGGATTCTCCCATTGTTTCTTGAAGGGAGAAAGCAGCCCCTGATTGGGGAGAAAGGCATATTACCCCACCCCACCCCCCCACCCCCCACCCCTCATCCCCTATTCGGTTTCAGATTGGTTAAAGGGAACCTTCGCCAACCCCCATTGTCTTTCCAGGATGCCTTTTAGTGGGTGCCAGCCCTACCCGCTCGAAGGTTCCTTTTCAATCTTTGTGATTACACTGAGGCCCGAGATTCCATTTCAAGTGAATAAGCCTCCAGAATGAGTGCACTAGCCTCTATGGATAAAGAAAAAAAATCCTCCTGTGATTAGCAAAGCTATTTAATTTCTGATCACTGTTCTTTTATCTTGGGCCATCTAATCTGTTGGGATGGCTTTGGTTATTACTTTGTGTTAAGTAGGACTTGGAAGGTCAAGCAGTTAACTAACCATCTAAATAGCATTGGTTGCTGGCAATCGTTGCCTCAGGCTGGTTCCCCACCACCCCCATCTTTAAAAAAAAAAAAAAAGAACCCTTCATCTCTGTGTTAGCCATTCTGTGTTCATGCCTTCTTTGCATTTGGTAACTGGGCTGGAGAACAATGTTTGGATTTATAAGCCGTCTGTAAACTGCACACCCCTCTCCCAGCCCCTCCCACACACCCCTTTTCCACCTCCCTCAGGAGGAAGCAGTGTGGGACACTGGAGGTCACTGGCAGCTAGGGAATCAATCCTAGTCTGTCACCATTTTTGTGTACCACTGAAAGGAATAATTTTGTCCCATAAAGGGGGGATGATAATACGTGACCCTGACTACTGCCTTCCAGATAGGATCCCAGCTAGTGTTCCTTTGAGGCACTTTAGAGGCCATCTAGTCCAAGTTTTAAATTTTACATAGGAGGAAACTGAGGTCTGGAAGTTAATTGTGCAAAGTCATACAGGTCAGGTAGAGCTGGGATTTGAATCTGGATTCATAGACACGCAGCCCAGCACATTTGGTTTTGTGTCAGTGCTTCCTCCCAAATGAAATGTTGTATAGGCTAGTGCTGTGCAAATATTCTAGTCTCTTATGAAATCCAATTTCATGGCTTTCCCCAAACCTCCCCTCCCACAAACCCCTCCTTTTCTTTTTTTGTATTGCTGTTATTATTTTTATTTTACTTATTTATTTTGCTTTGGGCCTCATGCCCAGATAGATGAAAGCTTTCTGTTAAAAAGAAACCCCCAAGGGGACTAAAAAAACCTACCCCAGTAAAAATCTTCCTTTTGCATGGATCTCCTGTCATCCATGCACTTCAGGCATTCATAGTGGAGCGGCCACAAATGAGCCTTTGGAGGATCAGATGAAGATGAATCAAAATGCCATCTGAGCTAGGGAGGGGAGAGGGAAGAGAAGGGGTTGATGTGTATTGGGGTGGGATTGGGGAGGGCATTAATCTATCCCTTGGCAGCTGGGTCATGGAGAAAGGGCAAGTCATCCAGGGAGGAGGGGAAGACAGTATAGAAATGTTTCTGAAGATGGGGGAGGCTGGTGGTGAAAGTAGGTGTGTGGAGAGGTTGGCCCCTGGAAGATTTCCCGATGGGGGTTAATACGGAGTATAATAGCAGATAGATTCATTCATATTTCCTTGCCTAGCCTAAGCAATAAAAAATACTTAGTTTTTTGGCCGCCTGCCGACAAAAGGCGGACTGGATCGATGCCTCTAAATGCCTGACATGACTCTCTGGTAGTTGCAAGGTTTTTCAGCCTGACTGCATGAGAAGAAAGGACTCCGTGTTATCCAAAGCTACTTATTGGGTACTGAGGAGAAACATGAGCTGCTTTGCTTCTCCCTTTCTTCCCCATCTGAAAAGGGAAGCAGAGGAGCTTAAAAACATTTCTACTTAGCATGGGGTGGCAGGCACTGTTAGAAGAGCTGAAATGATGGTAATTTCTGCCGGCGCTTGTAGGAACTAATTGAATTGCATCTGTGTTAGAGCATTGCCCGTTTGCACTGCTGTAGTTAAGGTTGAGTTGCACTTTCCATTATAACCTCTACTCTCTGTTCAAGGCTTTATAACTCTGCCATTTTAATTTGCTCCAGGCAGAAACTTGGCAGGGACAGGCTTTGCACAGAAGCGGGCTTAGGAAATGAATTCGTTGTTCTGCTGCTCTTGTTACCGCAGCAATATTTGTGTGCCCCCAAAACACACACACACACACACACACACACACACACACACACACACACACACACATCCCTTCTCACTGTCCCCCTCTCTGAATACATGACCCAGGCTGTAGGTCTTAGCAGAAAGTTAAGTCAGGGGAAGTTTTATCTTTCAAAGTTTAAGCAGCCACGCCGTATTTTGGTGGAGGACTGGACATGAGGTGACCCATCTCCTTGTCTGTTCTACCACTAAGCTTCCTCTGTGGCTTCTCTCTAAACCTCACTGTTCATCTGTAAAATGAGAGAGTTTTAGAAATGTCTCTCCATTTTCTTTCAGCTCCAATATTCTGTGACTCTTTTGGGGGGGAGAAAGAAGTAGAATGGAGGTGGGGAATGATGCCCAGTACGAGATATCTGAGGAAATCTATCTTTTTGGAAAGTAATCTGATATTTCCTACCAAGACCTTTGTGGTAAATAAGAGTGAAGTTTGTGTTTTAAAGGAAGAGACTGAAGACGACATGCTATATATTGCACTACCAGCCACACCTTTGGGTTACATGCCGTGCATCAGCACAGCCAAAGATAGGGGGCAGAGGCTGGAGTTAGAAAGACTTAAGTCATATCTTTGACATACCGCTGTATACGAGCTCTATAACTGTGGTCAAAGTCACTTCTCAGGGTTCCCAGGAAACTCTTTAAACAAATTGCTAATCTACGCCTGTGTGTGGAGTTTTCTACACCAAACAAATGAGAATGCAGCTCTGGGGCACCTTTGCCCTACACTTAATTTTAAGGGGGGGGGGGTCAAATGGGAATTCCCCTTCAAGTGACCATGCTATCCATTCTAATTAATTTATTTTGTTTATTTATTTGAAAACCCCTTCTCTTTTATCAATAGCAATTCCAAAACAGAAGAGTGGCAAATACTAACAAGTCAGTTGGATTTAAGTGACTTGCCCAGGGTCACACAGCTAGGAAGTTTCTGAGGTCAGATTTGAACACAGTTCCTTCTGATTCTTCTAGGCTTGGCATAATTTGTCTATTTTGAAACACAATAGAGGGGCTTCTTGGTGGCTTAGTGGATCGAGAGGAAGGCCTAGATACTGGAGGTTGCAGGGTCAAATTTGGCTTCAGAAATGTCTATCTTTGTGACCCCGACTAAGTCACTTAACCCCAATTACCTAGTTCTTATTGCTTTTCTGCCTTAGAACTGATATTTAGTGTCAATTATAAGACAGGAGGAAAGGATTTTTAAAAAACCTAGAAATGTGTCATTTCCTCCTATTTAATCTAGTACAAGGATTGGCCTATCTTCAGGGTCATAAGAAATGCTGTAGGGTTGAGATTTAGAAGATGCATGGCATATAAACACCAAAATTACCCCAGAATGACAATTGGTATACTGTTACTTTGCTGGCAAAATAATCCATTGGCAACTGCCATCTCATATCGATTTCCCTCTTAGCTCCCAGAGTTCTTCTAATCACCATGGAGAGGTCTTCCTGTCCACTGATGATGTACTGGTTTAGTGAGCTCTTCCTTGAAAATGAGTGTCCATGTGTTTTCTCTTAAAGACTTTCCTCACACTGCACCTCTTTGTTTTGTAGCAAAAGCATAGATTTTTCAGGAAAAGTGCATTCATTTTAGCCATCACATCTTCTAGCCCTGCTCTTTCTCCATCTTCTGACCCCCACAATTTCAAGTGCTGGTCTTGGAAGCCTGGCTTCCTTTAATGGTGAAAGCATGAATTGCGTTTGGACCCAGAATCTCTGTGTCCTGTCTCTTCCTATTGCTCTTTGGTTTTGGACATGGCACTTGACCTTTTGGGACCCTAGTTTTCCATCTTAAAAATACAAAAATGATTGTTTTTCAACTTGGATTTTTTTAGGGAGGGAGAGACAGAGAGAGACAGAGAGACAGTTGCTAATATTTCTCTGGATATTTATCAAAGCTAGCAGTATTCCCACCAGATGTTTAGATAAAATGCTAACAAGCTGGTTTGGGGAGAATATTTGTAAGCTAAGGCTTCTGGTGCTGTTTTCTGCAGAAGATTTAGACAGAAGTGTATGTGTGTGTGTTTGTGAATTCATGGTCATGTTGCACCAATGCTTTGTGTAAATGGACTTATATACTGAATGCTAATGACCATTCTTAACTTGCCTAGCAGTTACAATAAATGTCTCTAATGGCAGAACCAATCTCTTTCAGAATAACTCTGTGTCTCCTTCTGAAAGCTTGAGGGCTAGTGAGAAACATCGAAGTTCCACTGATTATGGCATCGACTCCAAGAAGAGGAAAGCAGAAGAAAAAGACAGCATGAGTCGATATGTAGGTCTGATGGGGGGAAGGAGGCTGTTATCTTTTAGGGCTAAACAAATCATGGGGGAGACCTTGGGCCCACTCCCAAGGGCAGTTGCCCTGAGCCTCTGCTGCTTCAGGGATCAGGCAGCTAGCTAGGATCCATGAATCTTCCTGGAAAAGAGAGGCAGGAAACAAACCTGTCTCTTTCCACTAGTGATTAAAGGCTTGTATGCTGAAGTGTTCATGGGTCTTATCTTACTCAAACCTCTTTCTCCCACTGTCTTTTGGTGTAGATGAGACTTAAAGCTAGCTGTTTACCAGCATCGTCTTCATCTCAACTCACCAACCCTCAAACTGCATGTTATTGTATTGTGCCATCTTGTCTTCAAGAGTTTCCCTCTATTCCTTCCCTCCCCCACCTCTTTCTTCCTCTTTAATTTTTAATTACAGGAAGTGGGGTGGGGTAGAGAGGGGGTAGCAACGTGATGGTTTTTTTAAAAGCCATTGCAACTTTTTTTTTTTCAAAAAAAAAGTTTAGAGGAAAATATAAGGAAGTTCAGAAGGCAGCCCAGATGAGTAGAGCAGTTTAGAAAATAATGTGTAGAGTTTATTACATACTGTTTTTTAAGAAAACATTCAAAACTGGTAGAATGAAATGGAGATTCATAGTTTCTTGTAGAATGTTCTTTTTGTGTTATGCTTATATGAAAGTGTCCTTTAAAAATAATTTTTTTGCATTTAATTGGGAAAATAAACTATCTTTAAAAAATGTTTGTTTTTTTTTATCTTCACATCAAAAGCTGACTTTGTTAAGTTTTAACCTGTTTTCCAAAAATGTAGGGGGGCCACTCAATAGAAAACTAGTGCCTCTAAGCATCATCTATAATGGAACCTCATTGATACTCAAGATAATAGAGAACAGCTTGAGTCTGAGATGAGGTTCTTCTCAAGAGACAGGAAATACCAAAGGATCTTATTCCTAGACTAACATACAGAGTGACATGTCAAGACTGCATTCTGTTCTAGTGGAGGGGTTGAATTTGGGTGAGGGAACCTATCTAAAAACTCTCTTCTCTCTCTTCTGGAGTTCTTCAAAGTCTTATTTCAGTGCTGTTAAAGCTTTTATTCAGTGAAAGCAAACTCTCCTTTGGAGACTAGTGGAATAGGCTGTTAAGATCAATCTGGTCATCATTTTCAACATTGCTCATTCCCTCATATATTCTACTCCCATCCTTTTGGACCCAGGTCATGTCCTACCCTAGTGGGGGCAGCAGTGGTGGGCTTTCCTCACAACCCAGCTCACAGACTACTTTCTTTATCTCCATGGCACTGGTTGTCTGGCCTTCTTACTTTGGATAAAAGCACTCAGTAGCTTTTATTTTGTATTATCTTTTATTGTGTGTATATCTAATGCCTTGTGGCCCTATCTCCAGCCCCTTATTGTAGGAGATGAAGAAAAATGTTGATTAATAGCATTTCTGAGGCTTAGTTCCGTGGCCCTAAAAGACTTAGAGTCTTGAAGTAGGAATGGCTGTAGAACATGTTAACTGTTACTAAGGTGGAGAAAGTCAATTCTAGGGTGAATCTCTGTTTAGCAAACTGAGTTTAAAAATGATAATTCAGAGTAAGAGCGATCAGATTGGCTAGTGGTTAATCAGAGAAGATATCCTGTGGAAGCGGGCTACATTTTGAAAAGGAGAAATGTATAGACTTATCAGAAGTAAGCATAGAGGATATTCCCATTTTTTAACCTGACCTCTTCTTCTGTTGCAGGATAGTGATGGTGACAAGAGTGATGACCTTGTGGTAGATGTATCTAATGAGGTAAGTAAGGGACTGTGTTGTAAATGGGACATTTAATAGAAAAATGAAGTTTGTTTTTTGTTGTTTTTACAAAGGACTAAGATGATAATCCTTAGTTGATGTGAGGCCATAGTAGAGACAAGTGACCACATGTGACTAGGGATGAAAAAGATCATAAATTCCATGACTTCTGAGTTGAGGAAAAGATGAGAGCTATAGATTGGTATCTTCAGCAGAGTTGTATTTCCATCATACTCCTTTCTGCTTATGTCCTAAGGAAGAATTTGATTCTTAGATCTCTTAAAAATTCAAGTCCTTGAGGGTTTTGGGATAGGTAGTGTTGCCATCTTTTCTAAAATAGACCCCCCCAAAAAAAGACTAAGAGGAAAACAGCCTTGATCATTCATTGATCCATCTCACCCAACTCCCTGCTCATGATTACCAAAAGGTGTGGTCATTCCTCTATAAAATCAATCCCAGCAGGTTAGCGATAACATGTTGTGGCACAGATAGTACCCACTGGAATTGGAAGATCTAGATTCTAATCCCAAATCTACCACTGCTTAATTCTTTGATCCTGGACAAATAATTTCAATTCTCCATTTTTCTCATCTATAAAATGATCAAGATGGACTCTCATATTCCTTCAGGTTCAAATTAGTATTTTAGAGTCTCTCAATTATACCTCCAAAATGTCTGTAGTAATGTAGAGATCCCTGTAGCCCGGTCTGTTCTCAAGTCTGGACTTCTTACTTCTTCTTTCTCCCATCTAACAATTATAAATTTGAACACCTGAGCTTAGTGGTTACTATAAATGCATTTCTTGTGTTTTTAGGATCCAGCCACACCCCGGGTCAGTCCAGCCCACTCCCCTCCTGAAAACGGGATAGATAAAACCCGAGGACTGAAAAAGGATGCTCCTAATAGCCCTGCCTCAGTCGCTTCCTCCAGTAGCACTCCTTCTTCTAAGACAAAAGATCTTGGTCACGTAGGTGGTGTTTGCTGCTCCTTATGTGTCGATGACTGGCAGCGGGAGGAGGGGTGTAGATGCAGATTTCTCAAGTAAAGAGAAAGAGCTTCAGTGACTCTTGGGTTTATTTCTTGTTTGGGCAGAAAGGGAGGGTGGGCATAATGCACTACTTAAAAAAGCTGCCTTTTGCAGGCTATTGTCAAAGGAGCGGCGGAACTCTTCATGTTTTCCTTTTTCTCTCCTTTGATTCTAGAATGACAAATCCTCTACCCCTGGTCTCAAATCAAACACACCAACTCCAAGGAATGATGCCCCAACTCCTGGAACAAGCACGACTCCAGGGCTCCGATCAATGCCTGGCAAACCAGCTGGCATGGATCCCCTAGGTAGAGACATGGTCCCTTGGGGTGTGTTGAGGAGGGATGGTCATTGGCAATTAAGTCTTCTTTCTTGGGTCTTTTCCCCTGGGAAGAGACATGGATGAGGATTTTTCAAGGCATGGGTCAGCAAACATCTGATTTAAGTTTTTATAGTGACTCATATATAAAGTACCTTTGGACAAAATCCAAAGAAGGTAGTCATAGCTTCTGTTCTTTGGGCAGTCTGAACCTAGTTGCAGATTCAGGACAGACACATTGTATTAATTCAGAATGCTTAGTTTAGGAATATGCCAACAAGTGCAAAGCATTGTAATTCAAGAGGTTTAGAGTAGAAAACACACTGAGAATTGGAAAAGCTAAATTCTGGTGCCAATGCAGCTGGCTCCCTATGTGATTGTAGGCCTCACCTTTTTGTATCTTTTATTTCTGTATCTGTAAGGTGAATCAGCTAAACTCCAAAGTCTCTCACAGTTTAGAGTTGAGTGTATTATGCCAAGAAAAATTTCCTAGTGGTCTGACTTTCATGGGGAGAATCATAGGTTCATAGACCCAAAGGAAGGCTTCAAAGACTTCAAAGGCCATTAAATCTAGCCAAGGATAAGAACTAGCCTCAGATGTCATTGGTTTAAAGAGGAAACTCTCAGTACAGGCCTGATGCCTTTTCTGCAATTGGGTTCTCATATCAACTCTGCCACTATTTAATACAGACAGTAGACAGTTGAACTTTTATGGGCCTTAGTTTCCTCATCTGCAAAATTTAAGAGGATTGGACTCTTGAGGTGCCTTCTAGCCCTGAATAGCATTGTAGGATCTCACACTTGCACTTCCAAAGTATATATGGTATTTTGCTTTGAGCTAGAGTGTTCCTTAGTGACATTCCCCAAGTTATGCCATTTTGGAGGGAGTGACAAAGGTTGGGGAAGGGTTCTGTGATACGGGTTTCCCAATATCTCTGTGTTAACATCCTTATTGCACGGCCACTATGTGTGAAAGGCTGAACTTGAATTCGTGTTCCTTACTTCATGGTCCTTTCTTTCTCCATACCAACATTATCAAAATGCTTAGAAGAAGGAGAGAGATGAAGGATTTCTTGGAACTGGAGCCTTCTAATATATACTCTCTCATTTCCATTTAGCATCCACTCTCCGGGCTCCCATCTCAATCGGCTCCTACGCTACTCCATTTGCTATGATGGGCCATCATGAGATGAATGGCTCGCTCACCAGCCCAGGGGCCTATGCAAGCCTACACAACATCCCTCCTCAGATGAGCGCCGCCGCTGCCGCTGCCGCTGCCTATGGTCGATCACCAATGGTGAGCTTTGGAGCTGTACGTAGAACTTTTGGCTCCTTTCAATGGGGATGAGGTATGGTTGGGCTAGCATGGATTTGGATAGAACAAACGGCACTCAACCGTAAGCTGTTACCAGCTCATCTGGTGTTCAAGGTTTAGAATTGTGGAGGGTATATCCATGTGGAGAACTTCTAGAGTGTTGTAGATGGGCAGAGAGATAAAGTGACCCTCTGAGATTCTCTCCAGTTCCAGGGCTTCTGTGACTAAGGAAACTGGCAAACCTAGTTCATAGAAGAGCTGTTTTCTAAAGGGAGGCTTAGGAGGCATTAAAACTTAGATATTTTGATTTATGTAAAATTGATTTATATAAAACTTACATTGATTTATGTATAATGGGCTCTGCTTTATAGAATATTTAAGTATGGTATCTCCAGCCCTTAAAAATATACCTGAATTCAGTCTAGGGTGTTTGAGGTAACACTACCTTGGACAAGTCACTTTATCTTTCAATTTCTATATCTGTAAATTGTGCATAACAATTTGTCACCAGATTATTGAAATGAGATAATGAATTTGAAATCACTTTGTAAGTAAAACATGACTAACCATCATCTTATATTGATCATATCAGTGTTGTTTGCCATTAGACAAATGGACTTTTTTTTGGCCTTAACATTTCTTATTTAAACAGGGGTTAATCATCAAGTATTATGTATTGTGTGCCTAGCCCTTAGGCTTGGTTTTATATATGGTAAAATAAGAAGTTTCTTATTCTTGTGGGAGAGACAAGATACATTATTTAGTCACTTGGAAAACAATTGGAGAAAAATAATAAGTAACAGAGTATGTTTAGGCACTGTAAGTACTGTAGGGATTTGGAGAAAGGACAATTCCACCTAGATTGTAGGGAGTAGTCAAGGCAAGACCTTGAGGGATGGGTGAGATTTGGGTAGGCAGAAGGGAAGAAGAAGACACATAGGGATTGTTTCAGTCTTTGTATCCTTAGTGCTAGCAGAAGACCAAGCATGTAGTAGGTGCCTAATCAATGCTTACTGCTTGAAAGGAAGAGAAATTTCTCTCGAGAACAAAACCTTTCTTATCTCTCATGCATTTTTCCTGAAGTGAATATGTGCTCAGTGACATTCAGCAGGCTATGCCATATCGAAGAAAGGGTACATGAAGGAAAGGTGAAAGAGGTGTTTATGGACTCGGTTTTCCAATAGCTCTGCTATGAACATCTTTGGGCTTTGTTGTCATTTTCCCTCTCCAAGGATTTTTCAGTTCAGTTAGCTGAGCTGGTGTTAACTAGAAAAGGCAACTGGGTTCATAGTCTTGGGTTGTGGCCTTAGTTTTATTCATAATTTGCTATGTAACCATGGGCAAGGCATCAACTTTCTAGACTTTATTTCTTCATTTGTAAAACAGGGATATTTAAATAGGGATATTAATACCTGCCTTATCCTGATCCATTGGTTATTCTGAGGCTCAGTTAGGTAACAAAGGGACCTTGCAATGTTTAATGCTTTATAAATGTTGAAGTGTTGTGATTTTCACTGAGGGTTAATGCTTCTGTTGGTTTCACAGGTTGGTTTTGACCCCCACCCTCCGATGAGGGCCACTGGACTGCCCTCAAGCCTTGCTTCCATTCCTGGAGGAAAACCGTAAGCTTCTGGCTCTTACTAAATTCCTTTGGGCATAGGGTGGGATTCTAACTGATCATAGTGCCGTGAGTCAATGTTAGGAAAAATTGGGCCACCCCATCACAAACCGGAGAGCTTATTTTTGTAAAATCTAGGAGAGGGGCCTTAAGAGGTCATCTGATAATTTAAAAATTGAGGAAATTAAGCAGCCAGAAGGGGAAGTGAATGATTTGCACCCCACCCCCAAACACATATACACATGTTAACTAGCTGGAACTTAAACTTGGATCACCGCTCTCAGTCTAGCCTTTTTTGCTTTTCCTCCATGCTATCTTTCCAGTTTTATTGATATGGCTCCAAACCCTGCTGACTTTCCCCCATTCCCAATCCTAGCTATGGACAGGAAAAAGCTAAAGGCTTTGAGTATAAGTACTGGCCTTTCCCATTTGTTCCTCAAAAACCTGAATGCAGGGGTAGGGCATTTAAAGGGGCCTATTAGCTCTGATTCCTGAGCTTTACTTTCTTTTTTTTTTAACCCATACCTTCTGTCTTAGAATCATTACTTTGTATTGGTTCCAAGGCAGAAGAGTGGTTAGGCAATGGGGGTTATAGCTAGGAAGTGTCTGAGGCCAGAATTTGAACACAGGACCTTCCATCTCTAGCCTGGCTCTCAATCCACTGAGCCAGCTACTCAGCTGCCCCCTGAGCTTTACTTTTCTTGGACATCAAAGTGGGTTGATTTGTCTCTTTAACTCCAGAAAAATTCACAGAATAAAGGCAGACTCCAGAAGTGCTGAGAGGTCAGCTCACTCCAGGTGCCCAGGGGTTTGGAAACCTCTAATCTGTGTCTACAGAGAAGCATCTCAGAGCTTTGGTGTTTTGTTTGTAAAAGCTGGAATGGGAATAAGATAAAAGCACCAACTTCTATAATATTTGATATAAGTATACCAGAGCAATTCAAAGCAATGCTGTATAATGTTTAAAAGGATGGAGGAAAGGTCATTACTAACCCCCATATAGGTGGGGTGAAGGAATGAAAAGCTTAATCTTGGATGAGTTGACATTTGAGTTGGCCTTTAAAGAATGGGCAAACATGGGGAACAAATGAACAGGGGGGAGGGGGAAACATTAACATTTTGCAATAGATAATTCCCAAAGTGAATAAATAACTTACACTGAACTAATTGAGAATTGGTGGTTAAATTTACTTTATCTATTACCTTGCTGGTTGAAAAATTTTCTAGACCTTAGACAAGAGAATCAGCACATTGTATTTCATGTGTGTATATAAAAACAACTGGAAGAGAAATAATCCCTGCCTCCCCCCACCCCACCCTCAAAATCTAGTACTTTCCATTATTGGATTTTAGATGTGGGAGTGGAAATAAAGGTGATATTGAATTTAATCTTAATCTGGCCCTTAAATCCCTTGTACCCTCTTTTTTCAGGGCTTATTCCTTTCATGTAAGTGCTGATGGCCAGATGCAGCCAGTTCCCTTTCCCCATGATGCACTGGCAGGGCCTGGGATTCCTCGGCATGCGCGACAGATCAACACGCTAAGTCACGGGGAAGTGGTATGTGCTGTGACCATCAGCAACCCTACCCGGCATGTCTACACTGGAGGCAAAGGATGTGTGAAAATCTGGGACATCAGTCAACCAGGAAGCAAAAGCCCCATTTCTCAGCTTGACTGCTTGGTAAGACAGTCTTTAGAGTATAAACCTGGTGTGACCAGGGGGGTATTTTTTTTTTCTCTTTTCTGTTTGCCAGAAACAAATAACCCCCTTTCCATAGCTTATAAATAGCCTCTTCTCCAGTCATCCCAGCCTACTTAGCATGCTCATTCCTTTCTCTGTACTTTTTTCTGTTCCTGAATCTTTCTAGGAATGTACTCTTCCTGTCCAAATCCTACTCATCCTTCAAAAATTAGCACGTCTCCTCAATAAGGTCCTTGAGGTCAGAGATAGCTTCCCTTTTCTTTTTTGAATCTCTAGCACATAGGCAGATGTTTAATCATGGTTATGGAAGGAAGGAAGGAAGGAAGGAAGGAAGAAAGGAAGGAAGGAAGGAAGGAAGGAAGGAAGGAAGGAAGGAAGGAAGGAAGGAAGGAAAGAAGGAAAGAAGGAAAGAAGGAAAGAAGGAAAGAAGGAAAGAAGGAAAGAAGGAAAGGAAGGAAAGGAAGGAACTCCCATTTTGTTTTTAGGGGAAAAGCTGCCTGTCTTTGGCCCTTCCAATCTGCTAGGGGGAGGTGGAGGACACAGAGCACACATGCCTTTTACACGATTTATTAAATGGTAGCCTATGGGGCAGCAATGAATTCTCATAGAGGCGTTGGAAATTTTATCCTATTTTTTAATATTGTGATGCTGGAGTAGGGAAGTCCAAATGGTTAATATGCTTCTCTGTTTTCCAGAACCGAGATAACTACATCCGCTCCTGTAAGCTCCTTCCCGATGGTCGCACACTCATTGTGGGTGGTGAAGCCAGCACGCTGACCATCTGGGACCTGGCATCCCCAACACCTAGAATCAAAGCTGAACTGACATCCTCTGCCCCTGCCTGCTATGCCCTGGCCATCAGCCCTGATGCCAAAGTTTGTTTTTCCTGTTGCAGTGATGGGAATATTGCTGTTTGGGACCTTCACAACCAAACCCTGGTCAGGTAAGGACAGATGGTAACCACCATCATTAATCACATTAAAAAAAAATCTTTATTAACTCCCATGATTCTTGATATCACATCAGGTGATTTATATAATGTCTTTATTGGGGGGGGGGTTCCTAATTTTTAAGTAATCTTAGGGGGCATCTAAAAGTATGACAAAGTATAAGACAGGATCCCTGTTCTCAAGGAACTTATCATCAGGTACATGTGCAAGATTTTTACTATAAAATGCTGTAGTACAGAGGAGATGAAGAATACTCCGGCTATTAGGGAGGTAGTTAGAGAATGTTTTCCTGAAGAAGGGGAAATTTTTTTAAGGCAGGGTTTGATGATATTCAGCTTGGCAAGATGGAGGTCAGGTAAGGGGGTGGGAAAAGGGTATTCTAGGTGGGAAGAATAGTATGTGGTATCATGCAGATCGGAGGCCAGTCTGTATAGTGTGTTCTGGGTACATAGAGTAGACAGACCTGTGTAAAGTGCAGTTCTTAACCTTCTTTTGTGTGTCCTGGACTTCTTTGAGATAGTGAAGCCTATGAATCCTTTCTCAAATAATATTTCAAATTCAAATAAAATGCAGAGGATTACAAAGGAAACCAATTGTATTGGAATATAGTTATCAGTTAAAATGAAGCCCCAAATTTAAGAATTACTGGTATAAAGGAAAAGTAGGCAAGAAGCTTGCAATGATAGGATGGATCCATACCGAATCATAGAGAGCTTTGAACACTGTGTTGAGGTACTCAAACTTTTTATCCTCCAGGTATTATGTCAGAGAGGGAGCTTGGGGCTGCCTAGCCTGTACTATTCAGGTGCTCCTAGTCTTTCTTCTCATCAAGTGTTTTCTCTGTGTGAAGCCCTTGACGAAATGGTATTACATGAGATCCATGTTTCCTTTTGTAACTAGCAGGATACTCAAACTCAGAGAGATTCATCTTGAGGGAAAATATGCAGTACTTATTCCCCAAGAATTTAAACTTACTGGGCTTTCGTTTCTTCTACAAAATGAAAGGGTTTAAACTAGATGGCCTTCCACATCCATTCAAGTTTTAAATCCATGATCTAGTCTGCAGATATTATGCTAATATAAGAAAATGCTTTCCAAAAATTAGAGCTCCTCAAAAGTGAAATGGCCCACCTTTGGGGCTGGCCTTCTGTATGCAACCGATACCCTGCCGATATCCTGCCTCAGAAGGGTATCATGTCCTAGAGGCCCAAAAGCTAACTTGGTCAGGTGGTAAATTAAATTGAAATACAAGACTCAGAGTCAGGAAACCTGAGTTTGGTGAATTCCACCTCTATCTGGACTGTTTAGTGTTGGACCGTCCCTTCCCCATTCTGGGCCTCAGATTCTTTATCTGTGAAATGAGGAGATCGAACTTGATGATAATCCCTACACTTCCTCCAAGCACTAACATTCTGTGACACTCCTAGGTTGATTTCTTTTTCCTTATTTCTCTCCTTTTCTCTTTATGCACTTAAGGCAATTTCAGGGCCACACAGATGGCGCCAGCTGTATAGATATTTCCCATGATGGCACCAAGTTGTGGACGGGTGGTTTAGATAATACAGTCCGATCCTGGGACCTGAGGGAAGGCAGACAGCTACAGCAACATGATTTCACTTCTCAGGTGAGTGTCTTTCCGAATCTCTCTGGCAGCTCAGAGGGGTCTCACGTTATATAGGCAAGGAGTTCTTTCTTTGGGACCTTTTCTTCTTCTTCAAGTTGCCTCTTACCTGTGTGCTTGTGTGCTTAGTATGCATGTTGTGTCCATTTTCCCTCAGACGGGTGATGTTACATGCAGGTTGAATCTAGGACTCATGACAAGTTGAATAGACTGTGATCTGTGATCTCAAAGAGGTGCATATTCCTCCTCTGGAAAAGGTGTTAGACTGGCCATTGGGTGCACATAGTAGTTAACAGGTGGAAAAGCCATTTGGTTCATTGGGTAGCTGGGAAAGTTAGATAGAGCTGATGATCTCAGATTTATTCATGCACTTGCATTAAACGTGTCATCACCATTACTAGGCATTTGTAAATGTGCATATTTTGATCTGTTGGATACCAGGGGAACACATGCCCCTGACCTGTCTTTGTGTTAGTATCTCCCTCCCACGGTATGACCATTCCAGCTCCCCATCACCCATTTCCTTGAGAATAGCTTTCCCTTTGGTCTCTTCTTGAATATAAGTAATTGGGGGAAGTACCATATTCTGCAGCCTACTTGGGCCCAATATTCATCTCTTCTTTGCCCTTTTGAGGTGCCTGTAATTTGGCTCAGATACGGTGGCGTTTCACATGTCTATAAAATTATATCTGAAACTTATCCTCATTCCTTAAAGGGCAGGGCCAGTGCCTAAAATCATTTTTGTTTTCTCTGTGCATGTCACACTGGAAGCTCTTTAGAAATTAAGTCCAATGTCTTTTCATGCCAAGTTCTATCTAGGTCTCAGTGTTGTACCTTTGGCTTCAGTGAGCCACCTTGATGGATGGGGAAGGCTCTTAACCCACCCCCTACCCCTCTTCCCATGTGTTGTTGGCCTGTAGGCAATATCTTCTCCCCTGTCCTGTAGAAGGAATGAGGGCAAATTTAGGAAAACCAGGCTAAGCTATAGCTTCCTTTTCCTCTTGAATATGCTATAGCTCTAAACCTTTCAAAGCATAAATCTCAACTTTCTCATGATAGAGATTTATCTTAGAAGGAGAATCTTAATTGAAAGATCTCATCTCATCAACTTTAAAAATGGAGGGGGGGGGGAGGCTTTTCAGCCAGCTTTGTGCAAAATGTAAGAAAAATGGCTCTTTGGTAAGCGGTGGCTATTTGGAAGGTCGGAGTTAAAGGAACAGGGATTCTAGGTAGAAGATGTTTAAAAATCAGATTGGGGATGTTTGTGACCTAGTTGGGAGCCAACAGACACAAGAGTGCTATTAGCTCATTCATATTCAATGTTGAGACCTTTTTTTCTCCTTTTTCTTTTAAAGATTTTCTCCTTAGGTTACTGCCCCACTGGGGAGTGGCTGGCTGTGGGCATGGAGAGCAGCAATGTAGAAGTGTTGCATCACACCAAACCAGATAAATATCAGCTACACCTACACGAGAGCTGTGTGCTCTCCTTGAAATTTGCCTACTGTGGTAAGAAATGGGGGGCAAGGGCATCCTTAGTCATCCCTCTTCCATCTCTAATGCACTTGAGGTTCTTTAATTGGCATTTTTCCTGTAACCCACCAGACCTACCCAAGCATGGAGAAGAATTCTTTGCTCAGAGTTAAATTATTAGCTCTTCAGCTTAGCTAAGAGTCCTTGAAGAAAGAATATTCACCATACCGTTTAGTTGATTTGATCTCTATGACCAAATTATGATGGTTCATTGGAGAGAGCACTACTAGACTGAGAGAAGTCCCAAGTTCAAATCCCAGCTCTTTGACTTATTTATCTTTGTGAATTTGGGCTACCCCAATTTCTTTATCTGGGAAATGAAAAAAAATTGAAGTCTGACCTGAGATACCTTCTTGCTCTAATATATTTAATCTACAAAGTCCAAGTGCATAAAAGACCTGTTATGTCTTTTATTTTTAAGGTATGCATGTTCATGTGTAATTATAATGCATCCTTGGAAATTCAGAAATGCAAACTTAAAAAGGAAAACACAAATAAAAACAAGAAAAGGAAGGAGAGATATAACTTGATACTACCTTTTTGAATTTAATTTATACTTTTAAAAAGTAGACTATGCAAAAGAACTTCAGGCTTTCTTGTACAATACTGTTTTGTTCTTTTTATGTTGAAATGTTTGTGTTTAAATTCATAATAAAAAAGTAAAAAAAAAGGGTAACCCTTCATAGAGGAATTGTAAAATTTTAGTTTGAAGGGTTCATAGAGCTCTGTTATTTAACAGGTAAAGAAACTAAGGCCTAGAAAGGGGATGTCCCTCGGTGTTGAGGGTCCCAGATAGCTTAGCAGCAGAGCTGCCTAAGACTAGAAACAGCAGCCCCCAGGGATCCTGACTGTTAAGGTCAATGATCTTTGGTGATACATTTTTTCTCGGAAGTAAGTTCGGTATATGTTGTGGGCCAGGATGCTGGTGGAAATTCCTTGCTTGCCATGGTCCCAGTTAGTTCTGTGGGAGGAGGAAGGTAATTCCTACCTTCCCAGTTCTAACAATATCTTGGTTCACTTGACCCTGTTGGTATTCAAAAACAATAACTAGGGTCAGTTAAGTGGTGCAGTGAATAGAGTACCAGGCCTGGAATCAGGAAGACCTGCATTCAAATTTAGCTTCAGATACTTACTAGCTGTCTAACCTCGAGCAAGTCACTTAATCCTGTTGGCCTCCTAAATAAATAAAATAACTAATTAAAAAAAAACTTAACTCATGATTATATTTGTCAAAAATCACCCTCATATCCTGAAAGTTTTCATTTCCACAGTTCCCTTCTATTCAACCTTCTCTTTTTGTGGCAGAGAAGACTGTACCTTGATATCTCAGCTTCTCATTTATATTCTCTTGTGAAATACTTTGCATGGGAAGCTTCCTACACACTGGGTTATTTGATCCCTCTCTAGCAGGCATTGGGGAGGAGCAAGGTTGCCTGGGTTTGCCTCCAAGGATAATAGCCACAAACTGAACCTTCTCTCACTTTTTGTCACTTAGGCAAGTGGTTCGTGAGCACTGGGAAAGACAATCTTCTCAATGCTTGGAGAACACCGTATGGTGCTAGCATATTCCAGGTATGGTGGTCCTCTTGCCTCCTCATTCCTACCTCTCAAAAGGGGAGTCGGGGTACTGGGCATGACATAGGCATGTCGATATTTTGGAAGGGAGGATCCCTGAATATACCTTCCCCTCTCCCACCTCTTTCAACACAGCCCTACCCTAAATCAGTGTCCACTTTGGATTTGTTCTGACTTAGGTGACCTTAGATTGGACTTCCTTATGAAGAGTCAAAACTGGATTGCTCTTGGCCCAAAGGCCACTGAAAGATTTTGCAGCCCAGTTTGCCTTTAACTCTGCCCTGTATATCTGAAGCTGTCCCTGAAATTTTCTTGGAAAGGGGTTAATTTGGGACATTAATTATTTAATTATTGTGTGTTACAATTATTCAGTAATCTTAATTTGGGGTATTTCCTGGATCTCTTTGGACAGCCTGGTTAAACCTGTGGAATGCTGTCTTAGAATATTTTTTAAACTATTCATAATTTGGAAGGAATTTTACTTAGGTTTGGAAAGTTATATATTCTTCCCCCAGTCCATTTTTGAAACCTCTCTGCAGATCTCTTGCTCTAGAACAGTACTAGGAAATGTACAGGTAGTTGACCATCTATCATAGATGGGAAAATAACAAGATTCTTGAGGATGCCTTTTCTCCTTCAGAATCAAAGCCAAAATTATTTTAGACAAGTTTAGTTAAGATGAAGGCAGTATTTTTACCTCTAACCTTTTTGTTTGTTTATTTTTAATGAAACTTTGTTTATACCCCCCCCCCATTTCTCTTAACTGTGTGCTTGCCCTGATTTTAAAGATCACATTGTTCCTAATTAATGAGCCAGCTCATTTCCTCATGAAAAGAGATAGAAGATATGTTCATGGGAAGCATTAACTTAACTCAGCCCTTCAGAGCATTATGGCTATTTCTGGGTGAATTTAAAATTTCTTTTGTAATATTATTGTGTCTCCTTCAAATGGTAGCGATTGAAGCTCCAGAGAGAGGCTTTTGACTTACTTCATGTAGCACTGAAACTGAGCAGCTGAGAAAATAAACTGTTACCTTCTGATTTTTTTCTCCCTCCTTCCTTTTTCTTCATCTCCTCCCTGCTAATCCTTGCTCTCCTTCTCTCTCCAGTCTAAAGAATCCTCCTCTGTCTTGAGTTGTGACATTTCAGCGGATGACAAATACATTGTAACAGGCTCTGGTGACAAGAAGGCCACAGTTTATGAGGTCATCTACTAAACAAGGATTCTAACAGGGCTGTCAAACTCTGGGAAAAACAGACCCCAGCTCTGACAATACAAAGGGCAAGGACCCACTGAAGGATGTCGGGAGAATGAAGCGTAGGCAGCCATGCATTCAGAGCCTCTTTTTCTGGCAAGCCGAGAGGGGATGTGCAACGTCATAGTCTGGGACTAATGTGCATGGATTGATACGTTTCAGCAACTTGGATAGATTTTTTTTTTCTCCCCCACCTCTCTTCAAAACCCTGGCAGATGATGCAAATGGATTTATTTGGATGTTTTCAGCTCCTGCACCCAAGGAAACCCTCACAAATCATGCCTTCTTTCACTTTCTTTTTATTCGGCTCTCATTTGTCTAAGCTTCAGTGGCACTGTAGTGGATGGCGCTTTTCCTTTTTTTTTTTTGAGGGAATGGTTTCCTCCCTCTTCCCTAATTGTGCAGTGCACGAGACTTGTGAAAAATGTAAATAATGGACAAATAAATAAGACTGGACGAGAGGGGGGAAAAGGAAGAGACTCCTTCCTACCGGGTACACTAGCTGTGTATTTTGTCTGCTGTAATTGTAATCCACTGATGGTGGTGGCTTTTTTTTTTTTCCAAAAGAAGTTCCTATCTGGGAGGGAGGAAGGGGGGAGGGGTCGTGGGAGCAAGGGGTTGGGGGTGGGGAATGGGACCAGTTGAGGAGGAAAAAAAAACCCTTTTTGGACCCACAGCTGGTAACCAGATTGAACAAAAGGCATCTACTGGTCAGCATTGTTCCTCCTGTTGTACATGTGAATTGTTCGGTGTGTGAGTCAAATGTTTGAACACTGTATGGGCTGACAGGATGTGGGTCAGAATGCCAGCTACCAATAGAGCATCAGCAGAAACAATCCGATTTTCTCTGGATTTGTTCTTTTTTTCTTTCTTTCTCTTTTTTTTTTTGGATGTTTTGGAGATACTAGAAAGTCCTAGTAAACTCTTGCTCCAGCCCCTTTAAATCTTTGGATACAGCCTATAAAAAGAATAAAGCAAAGAAAGCATAGCAAACTCAGCTCAGGGAGCTACCAGAGAAAATAGCAACTAATGTGTGTTTTTTTCTTTATTATTTTTTTTTGTATTTGAATAAAAATCAAGAATTAGAATGGATGGTCTTTTTAATGGCATCTTCTTACCCTCTCCCATCCACTGTTCTTTCTTCCACTTCTCAAGGGGTGGGGGGGAGTTTATTGGCCTCTGGGGTTATATATGGAAGGGTCACTTTCCCTTTGGTCAAAATAGGCTCCTGTCAGTTGGTCACTTTTGTTATTGGCTTCAACAGATTGAAATTGGAAACAGCCTGATTGAAGCCTACCTGTTACCGCTTTTTGTAACAAGGGGTTTGGGTTGTTTTTCATTTTTATTTTGATTCTTTTTTTTTTAAAGAAGATGAAGCTAATGGCCATTGTGAGTCCTTGTGTAGAGGATGGGCTCAGTGATGTAGCATATGGAAGAGAATTTTTATACTACATTTTTATGGATTATTTTTTAATTTTTGATTCAATCTGGTCAAAAGGAACTAGGGGGTGGGGTCTGATGAAAACTACCTGTCTTAAAAGTTCTTTCTAGGGCAAAACATTCTATATATAATAAAAAGGATAAAGAGGTGGGTGTTATGTACCTTTCTCTGTTGGGGCGAGGGGGCTATTCTTTCTGCGCCTCTGTATCTCAAATGTTTAGCCATTGCCTCTTGCTATAGTGTTTGCCATGAGGGAGGGAAGAGAATGGAAAGGACTTGACTCTAACAAAAAAAAAGAAGAAAAAATAAGTAATTGTAATGAGCTGTTTTTATATTTTTAAAAGTCTAATATTTAAATATTTGTTGTGTTTTAATTGACTTTCTTATGTACCAGTTAGTGCTTGGAACTAGAATATTTTCGGTTGGGTGGGAAGGAAAGAACTCAAGTTGCACAGCATTATGTTTTCTATATACATTGTCCACTCCAAGAAATGACCTTTTTCATAAAGAGATCTTTGAATTTGAATTCTATATACTTAATTCCCATGAAACTTGGGGAAAGGGGGTAGATGGGAGGTATGGAGGGCGAGAGAGATAGCAATGACTCCAAGGTAGAATTTAATCTGGTGTTTTTAGGCAAAGAATATGGTTTCAAGTTCACATTATTAAACTACTCATACTTGGAAGTTCCCAACAGTTAGGAAAGTTCTCATTTCCTTTGGAAAGACAATGCCCATAATACTGATGATGGCTAGATGTGGGGAGATGTAAATGTGACTATAGTACAAGTATGTAGCAGATTTTTTCAGAGCTGTTTATATCTCAGCTGAATTGGGGGAGTTGGGTGTGGGTAGGGTAGAGAAAAAAGTTAAATGTAAATTAATATAAAATGAAACACAAACACCATCTCTTAAAAACCTATAAGCTCTTTTAAAATGAACTCGTTTGGGGGAGTGGGCCACCAATTTTGGCATTCCCCCTGCCAAACAATTTAAACTTCTTTCTAAAAATTAAAAAAAACAAAACCAACTCTTATGTCCTTAAAAGGCAACTCCATTGACAATGGGCAATAACTTTAAAAATAGCAATCTGGAAGAGGGTTGTTTAGAGGAGATGGAATATACTAGGTAGAAGTGTTCATAGTCATAGTGTGTATATGCCATGAGGAGCCTTAACTTAAGGAAAAGGATCTGGGGCCAAAAAAGGAAAAGACACCAGGTAAGAGTAAAATGGGGAGAATAGTCTGCTTGCCAAACTAAGGCCCCAAGGCTGGATGTAGTAAACACTACTTAATTCCAACTTGCTTTGTGATATTAAGCTAGCTATCTCCCTGGGTTTCACTTCCTTATCCACTGGTCATCACAGAATCATAGATTTAAGGCTAGAAGGGAACCTTAGATTGAGGTCATGTTCAGCCCCTCATTTTACAGGTGGAGAAACTGAGGCACGGAGTAGTTAAGTGACTTGCTCACAGTCTCACTGCTAATAAGCACCAAAGGCAATTTTGGAACTTCTCTAGTCATCCTGAATCCAAGACCAGTGTTCTGGATAGTGTATCATCTAGCTACTACCCCAATTCCTGAGGAAGGGTTCAGCTTTTCTCTGTTTCTCTGTCTCTCTCTGGCTCCATGCACATATGTATTTAATTTTATATGTCTCTTACTTATGATGCCTTGTATTTTATTTATATACATGTCTCTTACCTACAATGCCTATCTATGTTTCTATATAGTCTCTTAATGTCGATGTACCTATTTGAAATGTGTATAACATCAGTAAGATTGAATTATGACCAAGACATCCAGAGAGGTAATGATAAGCACCTACATCCAGCCAGTCCAAGATTGCACAAAAAGTCAGCCAAAAGTCTGCAGGTGTTGGGAGAGTCATACTGCCAGAGAAGCCAGCATGAGCACAGATAAACAGACTGGAAGCATACAGTGTTCTGCCCCTGGGGGTGGTCCAGGGGGTAGGGACTCAAAATCCACATCATTCCAACACAATGTTCCAGGGATTGAAAGCAGCCCTCCCAGAATGTTCTAGAGGTAATATCGGCAATGCTCTGACTGAAAATGATATGGGGGGAAAAGGGGGGGGGGGGACTCTGGAATCAGCCAGCACTGATCACAGGCGCACCGAGGGAAGTGGAAGTCAAGAACAGGAAATCAGAGAAGGGATCAGACAGAGCCTGCTGCATCCAAGAATGTTGATGAGGGCAGAACCTGTACTTGGTACAAAGACTCAAATCAGGAACTAAGAGGAAATAAGGAGTAAGCAGAAGACACTCAAGAGGTAAACCCAGAATGACCCAATAATTCCATAACAAAGATAAACAGAGGATTGGGGGTGGGGGAGAGAATAATCTCACCACAAGAACTCCCAAGAGTGGTCAGAAAAAAATGCAATAGGAAAAAGATGAAATTGTAAGTGAAATAAGAGATTGAGGAAAGAACTGGAAAGAAGCTAACTTGGAATAGATGGTAGAAATTTTTACCAAGTAATGGACTCTGAAAATTAGAATGGAACAAACAGTTCAATGGCTTTAGAAGATATGAAACACTAGAACCTAAAGACAAAAGAAGGAACAAAAAGGTGACTCGAAATGAGCTGACCTGGAAAACATTTTGAGAAGAGAATTTAAAATTCAGCAGCCTTCCTGAAACCATTATCCAGCAAATGCCATATTTGAGGAAACCATAAATGAAAACTGTCCAGGATCTATTAGGACCAGAGGACAAAGTGAAAATAGATTCTATTAGTTACTTCAAAGATCATTCCCATTTTACAGAAAGGACAGATTGAAAACCTCTCTGAGGGGATCTGGTCAGCAAAAGTGGCAATGGAAAAAAGTCATCTCATTCCATGAGTGTCAAGATCAGCCTTCAGAGTCTAATAAAAGTTGTCCCTATCCTTCCTCCTACCCCGCTCAAGACAAAATGCCAGCTGAGGGATTCTTGGATAGGAGTTGTCTGAGGTGTTTTTGCTGGAATTTCAAGGGGGAAAGAATATGTATCAACAAAAGCATTGTGTATCTCCAGTGGACTAGAGGAGGAAGGGAGGATGGGGCAGCATTAAACATATTCTCTAAGTGTAAGCACATCTTGGATCTTATTTCAGCACTAGTTCCAACAATTAATCCTGCTTCCTACAACACCCTGTCATTGACCTGCTTCCTGCCCCATCACTCCTGCAAGAGTTCCCCAAATTGTGGGGCCCAGGTTAATTGCAGTTTGCCATATCCTTGAGACAATACACAGCTCATGGACCCAGGGACAATCAGTCAAAAGAAAAGCTGTGACAAGATTGTCATATTTGAGCCATTAACATTGGATTTTGTCATCTTGTCCAACTCACTCAATTCTATTTTGGGAAATATACCCTTGGAAGGTAAGATTACAGAATCAGGGCCACGATCCAGTTTCCTTATCTGGCCTGACTTTTGGACCAGTGTTTCAATGGGACTAGTCTGAGTGTGGCAGGGGACAGGTGGGAGAGGGTGCAGTTGGCAAAGGGCATAGGAAACAAAAGGAAAGACAAATGCTGGGTCTAACCTCCAGGGAAACATTGGTAGCATTTGAGATTGAAAATTGCCTAAAAACTCACAAGCATGGTCTCTTGCTCTTTCCTGTGTAGTATAAATGCAGCTCAGGCCCTCCTATGTCATTATTAAATTAAAATGAGGCTTCTTTTTAAATTAATTTGCATTTAATGTCATCTTCAAATTCTAGAGAGATTTTTCCTCAGGAGTTAACAAAGCCTTGCAAAAAGGGATGAGGTTTACCAGCCTACTGATGTATATTGGCAATTCCTGGTCTTATTTTACAACATTTTCTCCCAGATTATTTCTCTCAAAATTGGGGGGGGGGGGGGGAGGAGTGGAGGTGGGGAGATTGTTTCTAGTCTCACTCATATGGCTGTCCATCAATAGATTTTTTTTGGGTAGCCAGCTTTGGCTAAATACCAGGGGGGTGAGGTGGGTAGACTAAGGAAAGGAACCCTTATCTTTCTTTTGCATTATTCTATTATTCTGGTGTCTTAGTTATTATGGTGACATCAATATGAAAAAGAGGCTCTTGAAACATGCCCAAAACAGGCAAATACAGAAGCTGGGGCTGGCTCAGGCTTCTCTTTATTCTCTCTTTTGCTCTTTCCTTTTTTTCTTTCTCTCCGCTCTCATTTTTCCTGTACTGGAATTAGATATATGAAGAAAGACTGCCAACTTTTTTACTGTTCCTGTGACAGATGTTTGTAAACTGTTTCTGATTCTAAACATAGGTTCAGTGAGAACACACAGTTGGAGTCTGTGAGCTGTCTGGAGCTGGCCTAATTCACACACACACACACACACACACACACACACACACATCCCTCCTGCAAAATGGCTAGAGCATTGCTGTGTGTCCTGTTTAGATACTACCGGCTTGGAAAGAACATTTGAAATGTTGATACCTTTCCTATTTGCCTTGGCCATCCATTCCCCAGGTTCTTTTTTTTCATTCTCCCCTTCCCTTCAGAATAAATGGATTAGGGGGAAGCTGGGTACCTCAGTGGATGGAGAGCCAGGCCTAGAGACAGGAGGACCTAGATTCAAATCTGGCCTCTGACACTTCCAGCTGTGTGTCCCTGGGCAAAGTCACTTAACCCCCATTGCCTAGCCCTTACTACTCTTCTACCTTGGAACCACTACACTATATTGATTCCAAGATGGAAGGTAAGGGCTTAAAAAAAAAAATGGATCATCCTATAAATATATAGAATCCCTGTTTTGTGCTCAGTCCTATCCCAGAAGGCTAGAGCATGGTGTGAATAAAATCAGAGACATGGGTCCAAATCTCAGATGAGTCAAGTAAGCTTAGCTGTATTTTCTGGAGATTGAACCCTTAACCCTGGGCCCATAATTTTTCAAAGCTGATCACCCAGCAAAGAGTGACTATCTCAGCACAACTAATGAACACCTCCTGGATTGGCAGGTTGAAGGAAAGGGAGAAACTTGAAAAGTTCTTGAAGATGCCTCGATAATACCATGAATCTCAATGGAAGAGACCTTAGAAATGATCTAGTCTAGACCCTAGGTCCCTTCTGTCTCTAAATCTATATTGCTATAATCAGCTCAATTTTCTCATTTAGAGAAATAAAAAGTAACTTCGTTATGGTCACAAAGAAATTTAGGAGGAGTGGAGCTTTGACACCCACAGCCTTACCTTCCTGTGATCTTTTTCTCCTCTCTTTTCACCCAGCAGATTCATTTTAATCAATCAACTAGCATTTATTAAGTGCTCCACTATGACCCAGCCCCTCTGCCTGGTAACAGCACTATTGTGTTTGTAATACAATAAGTTAAGATACCTGCTGATTTTCCCCATCAAAACCTACTTTTGGACCTTCCTACTTAAAGTATAAAAGCATCAAATGCCACACTACATTTATCGTGAAGCCCTTCCATTACTTAAAGGAGCCTGGAGAGTGACTGGGCAACTCTCCAGCCCCTTTACCTTTGAGGAAGGAGACTGGCCTTTAGTTTGAACCCAGGGGGACAAGGCAGAAAGTCTAATATCTCAGCCTCCGTGCCGGTCACTGCAAAACTCTCCTCTCTGCTGTTGGCTTTGGCACCCCATCCTGTTCTTTCTTGCTGGAGGCAAACCAAGTAGACTTTCTGAAAGATCTTTCTTTGTGTTCTGTTTTGTTTTATCAGAAAACAGTAGGTTCCTAATAAGTGCTGGTTGATTGGAAAAGATCTAAGGGTTTCAGGAGACTGCAGGCAAAACAAACAAACAGACAAACAAACTACTCTGCTCTTAGGTGGCAGTAAAAGTAGTTGGGCATCTGGAAGGAAGGGAGACAGTCGTCTATTCCATCCGCTTCTGGGCAGCTTAGTTTTGTGCTCAGTTCTGGAGACCACATGAAGAAGGCCTTTGATGAGCTGGAGAGCTAAGAGAGTAGGTAACTAGGATGATGAATGGTTTGGAAATCAGGCCACCTGAGGATTGGCTGAAGGAACGAGAGACATTTAATCTGGAGAAGATAAGATTTCAGTGGGGAACACGATCGCTTTCTTCAAGTATTTGAAGGACTGTCATGTAGAAAGGAATAGGATATGTTCTGTTTACCCCCAAAGGACAGAATCTGGAGTCAGATGACCTGGGTTCCAGTCCCTTGAAACCAGAAAAAGTGTGACTGGGGCCAGGTAGGCAGGGGGCTCAGTGGGTTCAGATCTGGATTCAAATTTGACTGCAGCCCTTCTTAGCTGTATGACCCTGGGCAAGGCTCAATGCCTAGCCCTTATCACTCTTCTGCCTTGGAGACAATACATAGTATTGACTCTAAGATAGAAGGTGAGGCTTAAAAAAACAAACCACACTAGTGTGACCTTGAACATTGCATTCCACCTCCTAGGGCCCCAGCTTCTCCATCCATAAAATGGGGAAATAGTTCAAATTCCTCATTTTACAGATGAGGAAAATGAGACTCAGAGAAGTCCCTGCCAGTTCTAGATCTATAATCCTAACAAATTGGATTATGATACCTAATTATAATAATATATAACTATAAATTGGAGTTTTTAAAAAAGCAAGCATAAGGGAAGATAAATACAAGTATAAGGGAAGATTTTTCTAAGAATTAGAGAGGCTACTAAGTGACCCAGTGGATAGAAAAGCTGGACCTGGAGTAAAAAAGGCCTGATTTAAAATCCCTTGTCAGGCACATAATAACTGTGTGACCTTGGACAAGTCACTTAATTTTAGTTTCTTTTTTCTTTTTTCTTTTTTTTGGAGGATGAATGAAGAGCTTTACTTTTATTTTTTTTTAATTTTATGATATTTTATTTGATCATTTCCATGCATTATTCATTAAAGACAAAGATCATTTTCTTTTCCTCCCCCCCACCCCCCGTAGCCGACGCGTGATTCCACTGGGTATCACATGTGTTCTTGATTCGAACCCATTGCCATGTTGTTAATATTTGTATTAGAGTGTTCGTTTAGAGTCTCTCCTCTGTCATGTCCCCTCAACTGATGTAGTCAGGCAGTTGCTTTTCCTCGGTGTTTCTACTCCCACAGTTTGTCCTCTGCTTATGAATAGTGTTTTTTTCTCCCAGATCCCTGCAGATTGTTCAGGGACATTGCATTGACACTAAGGAGAAGTCCATTACGTTCGATTTTACCACAGTGTATTAGTCTCTGTGTACAATGTTCTCCTGGTTCTGCTCCTCTCGCTCTGCATCACTTCCTGGAGGTCGTTCCAGTTCCCATGGAATTCCTCCACTTTATTATTCCTTTTTGCACAATAGTATTCCATCCCCAACATATACCACAATTTGTTCAGCCATTCCCCAATTGAAGGGCATCCCCTCATTTTCCAATTTTTGGCCACCACAAAGAGTGCAGCTATGAATATTCTTGTACAAGCCTTTTTCTTATTATCTCTTTGGGGTACAAACCCAGCAATGCTATGGCTGGATCAAAGGGCAGACAGTCTTTTATCACCCTTTGTGCGTAGTTCCAAATTGCCCTCCAGAATGGCTGGATCAATTCACAACTCCACCAGCAATGAATTAATGTCCCTTTTTATAATGTTTTATAGTGTCCTGCTGCCTTGTGAGGTCACTTGATTCTAGTTGTTTTACTCTGGTTCTTAAAGATTGGATTTCATCTTTGGCTTTTTGGTCGTCTTTTTCCTTCTGGTTTGATTTTCTTTGGAGATCGTCTTTCATCCTCTTTACCTCATCTTTCATCTCCTTTGCCTCATCTTTCATCTCCTTTACCTCATTTTCCAGCTGGATGATTTTGGCTTTCAGGACACTATTTTCTTGTTTTAGTTCAAGTGCCTCTGTTTCCAGATGACTTATCTTAATTTTTAAGTTCTTTTCCCAATTGTCTTCAGCCTCTCTTAGTTGTGTTTTGAGTTCTTCCACAGCCTGTATCCAATTTGCTGGGATTTCTGGTTTATCGTTTGCTGATCTCTCCCCCTCTGGTCCATTTGGTGAGTAGTAGCTGTCTATTGTAGTTTCTTTCTTCTGTTTCTGTTGTTTGTTCAAATTCACCCCTTCTTTCCTCCCCGTATTTGCCTGTGCTCTTGTTCCTCTCATTTTTTTTTTGATTTTTGGTGACTTCTATCAGTCTCCCCTCTTGAAGCTTTAACAGAAGATCTCTTGGTGTAATCTCTGGGGGAGGGTTGTTGGGGGTTTGAGCTTTCCTGTCCTCTGGAGGCTTTTGATTGGCTTAAAGTCCAGCACTCAATGAGGATGGCTGGGGAGCCTGGGCTTCCCTGAGTTCTGGAGACTTTTGATGGGATTGAGTTCAGCTTAGTTGGGCTGGGTTTACTCTGAATTTTAAACTTCCTAGACGGCTGGAGCAAACATGGAGGATCTCCAAAGCTCTGGCCAGGCTGCCAGGTCTATGCTCCTTCTAGGTTGCCATCTTGATTTTGCCTCTAGGTTTCTGTTTTTTCAGAAGACCCTGCTCTCTAAGGGGGGAGGGGTAGTGGCTTGCCTGGGCTCTGAGGGCTCCTGATGGGATTAGGTTCACCTGGTTTGGGCCAAAAGAGCCCTGAAGCAAAAAACCTCCTCCTCCACAATCTGTGTTGAATGCCTGGAGACTGGCCCGGGTTGTTTTCAAGGTAAGCCCTTCACTGGCACTGAGGTTTTTGTTCTTTCAGAAGCTCTGAGGGCTCCTGATGGGATTAGGTTCAGGTGGTGTGGGCCGAATGATCCCGAGCCAAAAAAAGGAAGAAAAGAAAAACAACCTTCTCCTCCACAGTCTGTGTTGAATGCCCAGAGACTGGTCTGGGTTACTTTCAAGGTATGCTCTTCGGAGCAACCCCTTTGCCAGCTCTGAGTTTTCTGTCCTTTCAGTAGCTCTGAGGGCTCCTGATGGGATTGGGTTCAGCTGGTGCCCTAAAGCTGGGACCTCCCTTGAGACTCAGATGGAAGGACCCAGCCAGGGGCCTACAGGCTTCTCCCTTCTCTCTATGTTTCCCTGCCGTCTGTGTTGGGTGCCCCGGAGACTGGCTCAGGTTGCTTTCAAGGTGAGTCCTCAGAGCTCTGAGGTTCCCACTGCTGCCGTGGGCTCAGCACTTTGGGTTGGGGGTGGGTGGGTCCTGGGACCTTCCTTCTGCCTACCCCTTAGATCCGAGTGATTTAGGGTTCTGGCTTTTGGGGTGTGGTACCTTTTGATCCAGGTCCAGGAGGAGGGTTCCCCAGGTCTATCCTGTTGTTCAGCTTGAATTTCGGTGTCCTAGGAGCACTCTGTTTGCGATCGGTAAGGAAGGGTTTCCGAGGTCTGAATTTTCGCTGCTTCTATGCTGCCATCTTCTTAACTTTAGTTTCTTAACCTGTAAAATGAGGCTAATAATAGAATTGTGAGAACAGCTAAGTGACTCAATGGATAGACAGCCAGGCCTAGAGGTGGGGGGACTTGGGTCCAAATCTGGTCTTAGCTGTGTGACCCTGGGCAAGTCACTTAACCCCCATTGTCTAGCCCAAGTGATGGGCAACCTTTTGAGCTTGGTGTGTCAAAATTTGCCAAAAAGCCAAGCACAACAAAAAGCCAAGCATACATCTCTGTATGTGGCCACATGGCTATGTGTATTAGTGCTGACATGCACATCATAGGTTTGCCATCACGGGTCTTGCCCTCATGGCTTTTCTGCCTTATAATCCATATTTATCATTGATTTTAAGACAGAAGGTAAGGATTAAAAAAAATAGCATTGTGAGGATTAAATGAAATATTAGTAAAGTGATTAACACAGTGCCCAGCATATAGTAGATACTTAATAAATGTTTGTTCCCTCCTCTACATCTGAAAGTGGCTAATGACTTGTTTGGTATGTTATAAAAGATTCTCATTCAGGTAAGACTTGGACTTCAGGATGTTCTTACTCTGGATTCTGTTTTTCCATGTTGATTATATTCAAAGCGCAAAGCTTTAGAACTTCAGGCATTAGGCTAGGAACTCTTTGGAGACAGGAATGGGGACTGGGCATCTCACGTGAATTCTGACCCATCTCAAGAAGTAAGAAAGGCTCCTTTCTAGACCATGTTCCTTGAAGGAAAATATTTGGACCATTCATTCTGTTCAGCTTCCAGCACCAAGCTTGGGAGCACTGCCTATGGTCTGTAGGTCCTTAATTAAGGTTTGCTGACGGAATTGAGCTGGAAATGGAAATCAAGTCAAGAAGCAGCTTTTGGTCATGGAATCTGAACCCATAGCAGTTTAATGAAGTTAAGTCTCACTCTCCCATCTTTACCACAGCTGGTTATTGTTCCTCTGGGCAGCTGAGCAAATTCCTCCTTTCCCTTCACTACTTCCTTTAAAAAAACCCAACCCTTATCTTTTTTTGTGTTAGAATCAATACTGTGTATTGGTTCCAAAGCAGAAGAGTGGCAAGAGATAGGCAATGGGGGTTAAGTGACTTGCCCAGGGTCACACACACAAATAGGAGGTGTCTGAGGTCATATAGGACCCCAAGTCTCTAGACCTGACTCGAACAACTGAACCACCCAGCTGTCCCCACTCTCCCACCCTATTCTTCTTACCTACTAAGCAAGGGGAGCTGAAAGTTTGATCTGTCTTCTCACCTCCCAATTTACCCTCATAACAAAGGAATTTGAGCAGTAGCTTTTGGCAGAGTTGTTCTAAGGATAGATAAATATGGGTGATCTGTATTTACCTTCATCTCTCCAGCATCTTCTCCCTCACCCCATTCAGAGGAGCAGTTAATGAAGAAGTTGGTGAGTGCTTTGTTTTTTTTTAGTAATATTTTATTTTTTCCCAATTACATGTAAAAACAATTTTTAATATTTGTTTTTTAAAATGTTAAGTTTTAAATTCTATCTGTCCTTCCCTCCCTTTCCTATACACATTATACAGTGTCATTTTTTTCAAACAGGCTTGATGCTTCTACCCACATTCACCTATGTACATATATACACGTATATACAATATATAAATATATATACCCATACATGCTTATATACATACAAATCCACACATACATAGATATACCATAAAATCAGCTTATAAACCCCCCTCCCCCTTGTCCAGGGAACCACATAGCCTTATTTTCTCAGGTCTTCTTTTGCTCTTTGAGGCTCATCTTTGATTTCAAAGCAAAGATTGGAAGGGCCTTAGAACTCAAATCCCAAACCCACCTCTCTCCAACCAAATTTGAGGGTTTGAATGAAATCAAAAGGAAAAGAAGCATTTACAGGATCTTAGCTTGTACATTAAAAAGTCAGGTGGGTGGGAGTGGGGGGAGAGAGAGAGAGAGAGAGAGATAGAGAGAGAGAGAGAGAGAGAGAGAGAGAGAGACTGAGAGACTGAGAGAAGTAATGGCCATTACAGTGGAAGGGAGTGTGAAAGAGGAGGCAACAGGGCAAAATGGTGACCTTCCTTGATTCCCTGTTCAGGGCTTTCCCCTCATCTTGGCCTCTTCTCTTTACAATTTTACATTCCTCCTATCTTTCCTATCCCTAGTTCCATCATCATGGAATCTTAGAACTTAAGAGTTGGAAGGGAATTTAGAGGCCATCATCCCCTTCTACAATATTCTGATTGATGGTCAATCAAAAAGAGATAAAAAGAGTTTATAATCTCCATCTTTCCCTATACCCCCTCCCATTAAAAACTGTCCTCAAGACCTTTTCAGTTCTTCAAGGGTCTGTCATTTCTCCAGGGTAGAAAAAAACTTGGTAGATGGACTTTGTCAGTCACTGTGGCCAAATAACAAATCATGATTCGAGACTGAGATTTTCTGAATATAGCTAGGCTGAAATTTGGAACAATCAACACACATTCCATAGCTAGATTGGTACTCCAAGAGTTCATGTTCCTGTAGCCTTTTGAGAAACCAGGGTCATCTGTAGCTGTGATGATATAGAAAGAGTGCTCAAGAAAGTGTCTGTTTGATCACAGTATTTGTGTGTTCACATAAAAAAAGAAGCAACATGATACAGTGACCAGAGTACTAGAATTCAAAGTCTTGGGTTTGACTCCCTAATCCTATACTGTGTATGATCTTGGGATTTCCTTGTTCTCTGGAATTTAGTTTCTTCACTGATAAAATGAGAGGATTAGACTAGATCAGGGGTTACTGACCTTTGTGTGCCTACATGTGGTATATGTGTGTGTGTGTGTGTGTGTTTTGGACTCTGGGAATCTGGTCTTCTCATAAGCCTAGGGATGTCTTCTCATACAAATGTCTGTAATAATTGAAGGAAATGCTAGATTTCAGTTAGAGGTGAGTGAAAACAAAGTTGTAATTTTTTACCTCATCCAAATTCATGAAAACCCTGAGATCTATCCATTAGCCCAAGATTAAGAATTCCCAGACTAGATGATCTCTAATTTTCATTTAACATTCTTTGGAATAAGGCTAAGTGCAGAGTTGAAGGCATCAACCAGAAAGTGGATATGGTATTTTGCTGGGTAAGGAAGCCTTCTAACTACTCTAGAAATTCAGTTTGTTCAGGTTTTGTATCCTATTGATTCATAGAAGCAAACTAAGAGAGGTAGCTGTATAGAGGTAGGTTCAGATCTCCCACTAGTATAGTTTTACTATCTATTTAAGAAGTAGTTGTATAGCGGTTCCTTTTTTTCCTTCCTTCCTTCCTTCCTTCCTTCCTTCCTTCCTTCCTTCCTTCCTTCCTTCCTTCCTTCCTTCCTTCCTTCCTTCCTTCCTTCCTTCCTTCCTTCCTTCCTTCCTTCCTTCCTTCCTTCCTTCCTTCCTTCCTTCCTTCCTTCCTTCCTTCCTTCCTTCCTTCCTTCCTTCTTCATATAAATCATGGGGAACAACACACGATTCCTGAGGTGAGGGTAAGGATAAGAACAGGAAGGAGTCGGGAAACTATAGATGAGGAAGAAACCTGCTCCAGATCTCACAATATTTAATAAATGTGAACCGGGTCCAAAGAGAAGTGACTTCCCAAGGTCATGCCGGGCAGAGCCAGAATCTGAATCTAGCTCTTCTGCCTCCGAAGTCAGCACTTTCCCCACCATCCTGGGAGGACAGGGCAGCATCAAAAACTATTTATTCTACCTGTATTTGAGGTTGTCTTAGAACAGCTCTGGTCGAGTCAAAGCCTTTCCCTTGCACTAGGACATATGTAACATCCAACAGGGGTTTCCCCAGTGAAGTATTGGACATGACAGAGCTAACTGCGAAGGAGAAGCAGAAACGGAACTCACTTGGCTTGGGTTTCAGCAGCAAATGGTTCTGAGTGTATTTAAATTGGATTTTCAGCTGAACGGAGTGAGGCGAGTTCCAGAGAACAGTACAAGATAAACGCCACAAGCAATCCTAAGGTGTTCCATGGGAAAGAAGGGGGGCACATGGGGAAGATAGAAGGGCCAGGCTGGGGAGTAATGGTCGCTCACAGCTACCAAGCAGGCCCCCGTCCAGCAGGAGGGGAGGCCCCAAGCAATCTGCTCCCTTTCGCAGTTTCTGTTATTCATGGGCTCTTCCATGCCTTCGCCACCCAGGATCCGATTTCCCGGGACTCCCGGCCTGGTGCCGCCCTCGCCTTTGCTTTGCATCAGGAAAGGCCCCCTCTGAACCTTGAGCTCATCGATCTTTTCCTCAGGCTCGACGATCGCCTCTTGCCAGATGCTTCTTCCTTCTTCAGGTCCAGGCTTGCGCCCCCCAAAGGCTGAGAGCACCTGGTGGGGCTCTCCCCCCCCCCCCCCACTTGCTGATTTCTGATGTCTAACGTAGCCTTGCAGGCAGAGCAGTTGAGATCATGTTTATCCTCCAGCTTCACCCCACCCTGCCTATTTGTTTTCAAGACAGCCTCCTGACCCCCTTGGGATAGATCTATGTCTTCTCATGCTGAAGTGTCAGGTGGAGCAGGAATAGACCTTGGCAGAAGTAGGAAGGAAGCGAAGTGCGGCTTTGTCATCGCCCCTCCCCCTGACCTTCGCCTCCCAGGACCACCCTCACCTCCTCCCTCTCTCCTCCCTCCCCTGGCCAGAATCTGGGTTCGAATCCCGTCTCTGCCACTTCCTGCCTATGTGATCTTGGGCAAACTATTTAACTTCCTCCTGGCCTCATTTTGCTTATCTGGAAAATGAAGGGTTCAACCAGATGACCTGTGGTCCTATCCAGCTCTAGTACTTTCATCACTAAGTCTCTCTGGCTATCTGAAGCCCTTCCTTGAAGTGGGATACTTGGGACTCCCTCTCTTTGGGGAGAGTTTTAAATATGCATTTTATAGGAAGGGATCCTATAGAAGGAAGGAAGGAAGGAAGGAAGGAAGGAAGGAAGGAAGGAAGGAAGGAAGGAAGGAAGGAAGGAAGGAAGGAAGGAAGGAAGGAAGGAAGGAAGGAAGGAAGGAAGGAAGGAAGGAAGGAAGGAAGGAAGGAAGGAAGGAAGGGAGAAGGAAGGAAGGAAGGAAGGAAGGAAGGAAGGAAAGAAAATTTTAAAATTTTTTGAAAAAGGAAAAGAGACCCTTAACCCCCTAACTCTTTTCAGCTGGTATAGATTTTAGATTGGATCATAGCTGTAGATCTGGAAGGAAGGGCCTTCTGAAGTCATCTACTCCAACTTCCCTTTAACACATGAGGATACTGAGGCCAAGAATGGTTAAATGACTTGCCAAATCTTGTCATATCTACTTTCACAGCATTTCTTCTGTATGATCCCTTCTGCCCATTCATATATCCCACTCTAGTTCAAGCCTGAATCTATCATCTCTTTCCTAGACTATATAGCTATAGCCTTAAAAAAAAAAATTACTTTCTGTCTTAGAATCAATAGTATTGGGTCCAAGGCAGAAGAGCACTAATGGTCAGGTGAAAGGGGTTAAGTGACTTTCCCAGGGTCATACAGATAGGGAGCTTATGAGGTCAGATTTGAAACCAGGACCTCCATCTCCAGGCCTGGCTCTCAGTCCACTGAGTCACCTAGTTACCTGAACAATAAAAGCCTTCTTAACTGATCTCCGTGCTTTAAGTCTCTTCATGCTTCAATCCAGCCTCCATTTATTCTGTCAAAGTGAGTTTTTTAAAGCAATGGTGTCAAACTCATATAGAAATGGGGGTTACTGATCCATACATAACAATCCTTGATGGCTACATATTGACAAATCATATCTATGTTTATTGTTGGTCCCCCACCACCACCACCACCTTGGGGAGCTAAGTGGCATCTTGGATAGAGTATCAGGCCTGGAGTCAGGAAGATTCATCTTCCTGATTTCAGATCTGGTCTCAGACACTTACTAGCTGTGTGACCTTGGGCAAGTCACTTAACTCTGTCTCAATTTCTTCATCTGTAAAATGAGCTATAGAAGGAAATGGCAAACTAGTATCATTGCCAAGAAAATCCCAAATGGGGTCATGAAGAGTTGGATATGACTGAACAACTGTATTTGTTATTCATTTCATTAAAAATTTCCCAATTGCATTTTAACCTGATTTGGGTTGCATTTGAAATGTTGCCAGCCATATTATGGCTACAGAAGCTAAAAGCCATGTCAACCCCATCCCATACCTTTGCTCAGTAAGCTCCAGTGACTTCCTATTACCTCCATTATAAAATATAAATTCTTTGGTTTCACATTTAAACTCTCTGCAGTCTGGCCTCTTTCCTACCTTTCCACTCTTAACACTTTATTCTTCTCCATGTCCCATATGACCCAGCTGTACTGGCTTCCTTGCCACCTCTCAAATATAACACTCCATCTCCCAACTCATTTCCTTTATGCTTGGAACATTCAGTCTTCCTACCTCTATCTTAGTTTCCCTGGCTTCTTTCAAGACTCATATTAAGTCCTGCCTTCTGTGAAAAGCTTCTCAAAGTCCCTTAGCTGCTAATACCTTCCCTTCTCAGATTACTTTCCATCTGCTCTGTATATGTATATATGTATAACCTCCCTCCCCCCTCCCCTCTCCTCTCTCTCTCTCCCTCTCTCCCCTCTCACCCCTCTCCTTTCCTCTCTCTCTCTCCCTCTCTCCCTTCTCTCCTTTCTTCTCTCTCCCCCCCTCCCCTCTCTCCTCTTCTCTTCTCTCCCTCTCTCTCCTCTCTCCTCTCCCTCCTCTCTCTCTCTCTCTCTCTCTCTCTCTCTCTCTCTCTCTCTCTCTCTTTCTCTCTCCCCCTCCCCCTCTCTCCTCTCTCCTCTCTCCCTCTCCCTCCTCTCTCTCTCTCCCTCTCTCTCCTCTCTCCTCTCCCTCCTCTCCATCCCCCTCTCTCTCCCCCTCCCCCTCTCTCCTCTCTCCCTCTCCCTCCTCTCTCTCTCTCTCTCTCTCTCTCTCTCTCTCTTTCTCTCCCCCCTCTCCTCTCTCCTCTCCCCCCCCCTCTCCCCCTCCCCCTCTCTCCTCTCTCCCTCTCCCTCCTCTCTCTCTCTCCCTCTCTCTCCTCTCTCCTCTCCCTCCTCTCCCTCCCCCTCTCTCCCCTCTCTCCCTCTCCTCTCCTCAACAAATCTCAACAAAATCTCAACAAAACTTGTCAACACACTGACCAAGTCTGCCAATGTAATATTCCATATCTAGACTCCTCCACCCCTGTAAATAAGGGAAGGGAGATACATTTTCTAAGCTCTTTTCCAAGGCCAAATGAGTAGAGCATCTATTTGTAAGATCAAGGGGTGGTGTGGGGTGATGTTAGAGATTGGGCTTTAAATGTTGGTTGACTTCTAAGTTCCCTTCTAGTTCTAAATTTATGACCCTATGATTTGACTAAGGCATAAAAGGATTGTGGTGTGCATTAGTGAAGTGGGTACCCATACCAAGTCTTATGGAAAAGTAAATCTGTATGTGTATAATTTGATGAATTGTTTGGAGTTCCTGGTGCCCCATGTATAAATTACACTATGGAGGTAATTTGTTCACAGATTGGCCTTGAGTGTCAGAAAACTTGGACAAACCAGAGAGGAGGTTAACTGCATCTGAAGAAAGTTCTTTCAGGAAGGTGGGCCACATTCTGCTTTTGGCCAAGTTTGCCCCATAGGCCTTTCCAAAAAAACACCGTGCAAGGCTGATGCTCTGGAGTCAGATGTCCAGGTCCAGTTGCACTAGGGCAGGCCTCTGTTCCTGGGGCTCAGGAACCCTGGTGCCTGTACCCTGTGGGTGACTGAGAACTGGGTAGGCAAGCTCATTTGCATCGAGGCCAGGCTTCTCCCAGGAAACCAGATCCTTTGAAGGTGAATAATTGCAGAGAGGCCGAGTCAGGTTGTTTGAACATGTTCTACTTTGGAGTTGAGCTACGTTGGATGAAATCTGAATCGGTTGCACTTGTTAGTGTAAATAATGCCTGATCTGTTTGCCCAGTTGCACAGGCTGTATTTGTATAGCAGTGAACCTGCCGGCACTGTTTCGATTGAGCAGACTGCTGTTCCTTCCAGTTGGGACTCTACCTGGGGCTTATCTTCCTGGTTTATCACAGGTGGAGATTTGCTTTTCCCTGGAGAGTACAACAGCTGCAAAAACTACCCCAGTGGCAGTCAGTGAGCTGATCTGCAAAGTTAAGTCAGAGCCAGGCATGAGCAAAGCTAGACTTCTGGAACTTTCAGCTGGAAGGGATGCTGAGAGGTAGAACCTAGGACACGTGACTCCTGGTTCAGTGCTTGTTTGTTTATAACTTTTGTTCCTTTCTTCTCTCCGCCCCCCTGACCCCCCCTTCCCCCCCCCCCCACACACTCCATTTATTGGCTGGGCATTGGCTCTAACCTGATTTTAGCATGAACTCTGCTACTAACAAGTTCTATGACCTCATGGAAATATTTTCCCTTCTCTGGAATCCCAATTCTAGTTTTCACATCTGTAAAATGAAAGGATTGAACTAGACACACAATCTTTTATGGAATCAAAGAATGTCAGAGCTACTAGAGGTCATCATGGAGAAATGTAATTTTACAGAATCTCCAAGGTTGCCTTCGACTCTTTTTTTTGCAAGTTTTGCAGTTTGCCTGGGCAAGAGGTGGAGTATGGGGTGTGGAAATGGCTAAGGAAGAGAGAGATAGGAAATATTTCCTATGGCAATTTACAGCTACACTGTTTTTCCTGAATTGTGAGATCTAATTGTCTCTATTTACTATGTGACACACTTTATTTGTATAATAGATTTCTATTAAATAGATATTATACTAAATGAATTCATAGTAAACAAATTAAATAAAATTATAAAATGTAAACAAATGTCTTTCCTTCTATAGACTCTTCTTTTTTTTTTCATTATTTTACTGATATTCTTTTCTATTTTCCATTTATATCATTGACACTTCAAAATGATACCCTCACCTCCCAATAGAACATTCTCTTGTAAAAAACAAATCAAGGTAAAACAAATCAACACATTGGCTGTGTCTGAAAATGTGTATCGCCTTCAGTGCCTGAAGCCTCTACTAGAAAAATCTACTATAAATATTTTTGCATATTTGTAGATATAATTTCTTAATGGCCAGATCTGATAGCTTTTTCTCAGGCCTCATTCTTCTTTACTTCTCTGTGATACTGTTGATATGTTCTCTTGGAGTGTTCTTTTGGGACACTGCTTTCCTGGTTCTCATCCTACCTATCTGATGGCTCCTTCTTGGTTTTGTTTGCTGGATCTTCATCCAGGTAACTCTCTCACTAACTACAGGTATCCCAAAAAAGGCTCTGCCCTGGACCCTCCTTTTTTCTTTCTTTATGCTATCTCCTTTGATGATCTCATGAGCTCCTATGGGTTCAATGATCATCTCTTTGTAGATTGCTTTTCTCAGATTTATTTATCTAGCCTCCATCTCTCTCTTGTTCTTCAGTCTTGCATCAACAACTGTCTGATAACAGCCCCCCCCCTTTTGTAGTAAAGATATTTTATTTTACCAATTCCATGCAATAACAATTTTCCACACCAGTTTTCTGAAGTTATATAATCCAAATTGTCCACCTCCCTCCCTTCCATCCCCCTTCCCAGAGATGGTAAGTGATTTGATCTGGGTTATCCATGTATTATCATGCAAAACATCCTATTAAACCTCTTGAACTGGATATCCCATCAACTCAAACTAAACATATCTAAAATCATACTCATGATCTTCTTTCTTCCTGATGTCTCCCTTCTTCCAAACTTTCCAATCACTGTAAAGGACATCACCATCTTCCAAAAATGGAATTCAGTTCTTTGATTTCCAAGGTCCCTTCCAGTTTTAAAATTATATTCCAACCCACTTATTTTGCAGACAAGAAATGGAGGCTTAGAAAGATTAAGTGACTTGGTCAAGATCACAAAGTAAGCAAATATTCAAACTATAAACTGAACCCGTGTCCTTTCCTCCAAATTCATTCTTCTTTCCTCCACACCACCCTAACCTTGCCAAAGTGAATAGAGCTTTGGGTCTGGAGTCACAGAGTCCTGATTTTGAATCTGGCCTCAGATACTTAATAGTTGTAGGTTACTGAGCAAATCATTTAATCTCTGTTTTCCTGAGTTTCCTCCAGAGTAAAATGGGCAAAATAAAAGTACCTAACTCCCAGGTTTACTATGAGGACCAAATGAGAGAATATTTGCATAGTGCCTAATACAGTGCCTGATCATAGTAGGTTCTTAAGAAATGTATATTTCCTTCCTCCCTCCCCTTCCTTCCTTCCTTCTAGGTATTGGAGAACATCTCTCTCTCTCTCTCTCTCTCTCTCTCTCTCTCTCTCTCTCTCTCTCTCTCTGTATACACACACACACACACACACACACACACACACATTTGTATGTATGTGTGTATATATACAAACACGGAGAATAGATCATTCAGTAGATTGTAAACTCCATGGAGTCAGAGACTATGCCTCTTATACCTGTCCTTTGTAATCTAGCATACTGCTAGACACTTTGATAAGAATTTAGGGGGCAAATGGGTGGCTCAGGCTTAGGGAGGTCCTAGGTTCAAATCTAGACTCAGACACTTCCTAGCTGTGTGACCCTGGGCAAGTCACTTGACCCCCATTGCCCAGCCCTTACCACGACTAGCAGACCTCTTGCTGCCCCTGGCCAAGTCATTGACGCCATTGCCAGCCTTACCCCCTATTCACCAGATCATTAGGAACTCACACCCAGTCACCCTTACCCCTTCCTTACAATACACAGTATTGATTCTAAGATGGAGGGTAAGGGTTAAAAAAAAATAAATTTTACAAATCCTCATCACGTGAATGAATCTATCAACCAAGTAACTTATCTAGAGTCATAACCAAGGCTCCAACTCAAACCCATGTCTCCTGACTCTTACTTCAATGTTCTTTCCACTAACCTAAGCTGTGTTTAGATAGGATCTTATGTTTCTCCCTCTGTGTGTGTGTGTGTGTGTGTGTGTGTGTCCGAGAGAGAGAGAGAGAGAGAGAGAGAGAGAGAGAGAGAGAGAGAGAGAGAGAGAGAAGAGAGAGAGAGAGAGAGACAGAGACAGAGACAGAGACAGAGACAGAGAGACAGAGACAGAGACAGAGAGACAGAGACAGAGACAGAGACAGAGAGATTATTCTTAAATGATTTTTTTTCAGGACTTCCATTTCTTCTTCCTCTTCCTCTGTTTCCTCAACTATTGATTGTTGATCAATCAACATAGGATTATCTGTTCTCTCATTCAGAAAGTCACCAATCTCCCCATTTCT